>NC_091139.1:38663949-38928949 GCF_041381155.1 Argopecten irradians
TACAGTTATTGTATATGACAAACAACAATAATAACTTCTTCTCAGCGACTTTCTGTCTCAGCCGATATTTAACATGGATTCATTATTTGGTTCCATTACCAACATGGCATGTAACCATCTTTATTCTATAAATGTGTTAATTCTCGACTCATTCCATCACTAGCGAACTTTACAATGCTATTTCTCAGCAGTCCTAGGTGTTTTGATTATTATCTTGTGAACAATCAATCCTCCGAAACCACCATCTTAAATAGTTTTTGTAGTTCTAGTTTTATAGAGTAGTGTTTTCTAAGTATGACAGCCAAGCGAATAAATGGCGAATAAAATCTAGATAGACAGATCTGACTTGATTACGGAAGACCTTGAGCTGCCTGTTAATTATAGTGTTAAAAGACTTCGTGGAAGGAATGCACATCCACGTTCATTAATAAATAACGCAGTTGTACATATAACATTTCAGTAAACACACGTGATTGTGTCATCATCAACAATCGCTGTGTCTTAGTGGTTTCATTGAGCACATGTGGTAAATTTGGAATTTCTTATTCCAAAGGTCTGCTCGACTTTATGTTTAGTGATTACGCCTTTTACAAACCGGACGACCATAACTATAAGAAGGAAGATAGCAGGACTGGTTGGAATCTTCATTTGTAATCCATTAGTGTGCCTAAGAACGATAGCTCAAAGAATTTAATCTCCGTGAATATACTCGGTATATGACTCCGCCATTTTCATTCATTACACGTATTTAGCAAAAAAGATAATATTTTTAGCACTAAAGATATGCATGCAAATATAAGGCTTACACAATCAGATTGAATGTCACTTAAGCGTACAATGATCCTAACCTCATCACGTTTAGACATATTATACCCGATGGACATTGCTCATCATATTTGTATTGGAGTGACACTGATATGATCACTGCAATAGTGTAATTTTATTATCTCTGAACCGTCTTTCGTTGAGAAGTACATAACACGTCGTGTTAAGAATGTCAAACTTAAAGGAAATCACTATCTAAATCATTTTCGGAGACCCACGGTTGATTGACTACGTTACGCTAAGTAATTATGATACTTATGATAAGTACAGAGTAGCGTAGTACAACCATGAACCCCCCACAGTATATTTGAATATTCTGTATTCTTTGGACATTTAAAGCTAACCTCGCTGGATTCGCTCACCGCCTTCGCTCTACGAAGGACATATTTCTTAAACATTTTTTTCTTTCATTCTTCATTCTTTCATGTGTGTCTTGATATGAAGGCAAACTACCTTGAAATTCGTTTAATATATTTGAAACAAACTTTAAAGAAAACTACGAAACGTTAACTTGAAACGTCAGTATCAATCAGTGCATAGACACACTAAAAATTACAATACATGATAAATGAATAATGCTATAATAAATACTATAAGAGACAGTCTTTTTTTACAAATATCGAAACAACACCCATGTTGTGTATATAATGTTACTGAAGTTGACTTATTTTCATAATAAATGTCTGTTTAATAATGCACGTTGAAGATAAATATATTCCCAAAGATGTTTTTTATCAATCAGGTTAATGATCTGCATATGATAATACTTATGTAATTTTTTGCTTTCAATATTTTGCTGTCGAGTATTGTATTAACTAACCTTTCAAACAGGTGACTTATGTTTCTTTCACAGTGTTAGCAGTTATGATAATTGAGATAAAGGTTGCACAGACATTATTAATATAACTCCAGATAAATATTTGTTCCTATTTGCCAGAACTGCAAAGAGTCGTTCAGTGTAATTGCATACCTTATACAAGGAAGTGATATAACTATGCGTATATTGCATTTTATCATTTATTAGCTTCCTTCACGGCAGCATTAAGATTAGCGAAAGGGTAATTTGGTGTATCCAATCCCAACCAGCAGTATTGAAATGGAGGCAAAAATAAATATTCTGTTGATGCAAAACGAACAGCGCACAAGAGAGCTCCAGCAAAATGGATTATAGAGTGATTAAGAATTTGCTGTACATTTGACAGGATCCGAGATTCCGCCGAGAGAATCTAGCCTCGATTTCGACCTCGATTAGCCTCGTTCTCAGCAAGGTCCTGTACAATTTACTATCCTGGAGTCGATTCCTATTAGTAGTAATGTACCACTAATAGTCAGCAAACACAATTTTCACAAAGGTTGTGGAAGCTCTGTCACTTGACTTGACGTAATAGGAAAGTTATGTTCTTAAACTTCAATTTAAAATCATTGATTATTTTAATGCAGTTTCAAACTAAAAATGTACGTGCTGGCCTTGAGAGAAAAGTGATTATTTCCAGTGATGCTGTTTATTAGATATAAATAAACAGTATTGGCATTTTAGAATAATATAAAAAAAAAGATGAATAATCAGGTGATCAATTTATGGGAACTCACGGTTTTGTTGTGAATAAATAAATACAACTTTGAAAGTAGATGCATATGCACTGCTTTCATTTTAAATCAAAATCAATTTGATTAAATTGTCCAAAATATCTATAAGATTAATTTTGATTATAACGCTGCACCATGGCGTCATTTTTTTTTAATTTGAAACTTGTTGATAAGCAATGCTAATACGACCCATGTCTTTATTCGATCATGGTTTCATCATATGATGTCAATTGCTTTGCTAATGGTTCGCAAAAGTAAAGAAGTAAATAATGTTTATTTTACTCATATATTCAAATCTAGTACTTGATTATAAATTATACTCTTCTGGTTACGTATCCTGGTCACCGTCTGTAGTACAATACATATTATTGACCTTGGAAAACAAACGTCCTAACGTTCGGTCAGACTGGTATTGATTTTATATTAAACACAAGGTCGTTCTTGAGCATTACCCTGCTGATTTATGTGTTTGACCATTACAACACATTCCTTCTTGCTTCTTTAAATGGGTTTGTCTGGTCTTGCATGTTAACAACTTACATATATGTGGACATCTTTAAGGGGATATTTGATATGGCTATTGGTGACTGTCTAGTATGATCAGTTAAAGGGAATGAAAGGTTCTTTCCAAGTTTAAATGTATTATAGAAACTGTTCTGAATCATCGATATCATTAAATTATTAAGATGACATACATATATGTATTTATCTGTGTTTCCAATGATTCTCGTTATGCAATGTCTGACGCAATCGTGACGTAAATTGATCGAATAATTCGAATACCGAATATGCAACAAATGCATCTACAGGGAAATTCAATATACCATAGATTTCATATACTGGGTATATATATATATGCATATATATTGTGTCTGTCTGCAGCTGGCTGTAAGCCTTGAGTCATAAGGTGGGCGAAGGTTCTGTACAGATGGTATTAAAGGCGATCTTTGTTGGCTGGTGTCAGTGGCCTCGTTATCATTGGCCCAATAAACCAATAGCCAATCATACTTGGTGATTCAGCTATGGGTAAAGATGAATAACCAATGAAATTATCACACCAAGTTAGCTTTTAATCATTCATTTTCTTTATGTGAAAGCGCTATAAAGGCAAAAACACTAATCCTAAATTTTATCTCCTTGGGATTGGACGCTTATATTTAATCAATCATAATTCTTTCTAAAATCGGCACAAAGTTATGGGATGTATATCAAGCAAATAACAAACGTTTTCCCCAATCGTTTATAGCAATTTATAGCAACAATTTGTTTTTTAGCTGAAATTGCTTTTTGTTCTTAAAACGGAATTTAAAAATGGGTATGTATCAAGCAACCCTTATCGGCGAGTTTGATTAGAATATTCAGACGTTAATACTGATCCAGAGACGTGCACATATGCATACAGAAGATCATCTAGAATTGTGGGCTGTACTCATAGATACATCAAATTAAATAATAATATATAATATTCGTGTATGAAATCCATTTTTTGTAGCACAGGAGAGAGTCACGTGAATGTCCACTACCACCGATCGGTATTCTAAACAACAAATTGTTTCAAGTAAACGGCTGCAATGTACTGAAACATGTTGTCGTCAGTCATAGCCAATGTTAGTCAAAGCAGCTCGTGGTTTGGCGCACTTTTCACAAACGTTGAATAATGAAACGGTATTTCCGGTTCAACAGAGCCCGCATTTAAAAACATTCCTAGGCAGGATTCTGTGTATTTTCAAATTCGTCGTTATTGGATGGCATTTCAGTAACAGACGGCTGTGCACCAACTGTTCCTCTTACCATTCGCCTGCTGTCACTCATGATTCGTGACATTAACGCGAACACCCACAATGTACCGCATCTGTTATTTTGCAAAACAATCCCCAGTGCAGTAACCAGGTTGCACTGTTCACTTCCCCATACTGTGTCTGTCGGCTCCTCTTCCGGGCCCTCTTCTCAGTCTCGGCTTGTTTACGCAGAAGGCTCTCTGGCGTCGTCAATATTTACGTAAGCGTCGTAAAGGGAGATAACTTGGATAGGGTGATGTTAATGTTGGATAAAGTTCAAGTAAACAGTCGCTGAATTATTGCTTAACAAAAGCTTCATGAAGACAAGATGCTCGAACATAATTCATGATATTCTTAAGGGGATCCAAGGTCTCTGGTCTAATTGCCTTACGTATACCTGATATACTGATGATTTTAATAATCCAAAGCGATCAAGGACTACACAAAGGTAATAAAATAGCCATCTGACTCCATCGAACGGATTGGGCATACACATAATATATTTGAAAATGCGCTAAAATATAATTCTATGAAAAAACATTTACTTAGCAACATCAAAAAGTTTATAAAAGGTTTTCAAAAATGATAGTTTCACAACTATTGATTTATCTATCCAGTGTTTACACATATTGAATGATAGATCTTACTCCTATGTATCTATCTCGTTGTCACTCCTTAAACCGAATTTAGCCGAATATTAATAAAAGAACCGCGCCATATATAATAGTGCAAAACTTATAAAATGTTAAAAAATACTTTGATAGATTAGTGGCATTAATGTTCGTCGTACTTTTGATTTTATAGTTATTCCTTTTGGTTTAATTTTGATGTTATAGACGTATATTACCTCAAAGCTGACAATACAAATTAAAAAGTATGCAATTAGAATTAAATATTTTATTTTTCTTTGTCAGTTTCAATCTGCTTCCATTGTTGAGTGAGGAAATGAATCTGCTATATACGTCGTTTTCTATCCTTGTGTCATGTACATAAATGTATCACCCACCCTACTGGTCACATAATGATACGGAAGTAAATTAGAGGTGTCAGAAAATGTCTGGTTATTTATAATGCAATTTGTTTACAAAAGAGCAGAAAAGTCATACTCGAGATGGAGGTTTTGGCATAATCTAAATGATAAAGTCCCTGCTGCGTAGTTAAACTGTGTTCCTATATGGTTGATATCAGAACCGGCATCCTTATCAGTTATCCTTTAAAACCTAAAGCAACATACCGGAAGACGACTTGTAAGATTTGTCTCCCGAGGAGTTTGAATCCTTCTAAGCAAGATACAAGAGAAACAAAACCGGAGATTATGTAATTATTCAATACGGCCTGGTCATGATTTCTCAAATTCAATCTTGCCTTTTCACTGTTAGACGGTGATCAATAGTATATCTATCACAGACTTACACTGAGTTAATATGACATCTGCCTAGTGACATTTTCGTATTGAGGCTGAGTGAGAACAGCTGCGTTTTTGTTGCATCTGCAATAGGATCATCCAAAGTGATAAGACGTACTGTCCCTAACACTGAACAGAAATACATTAAAAGTGTCTGCTTGAATCCCTTCAAACATTAAAGGAAACAGTTCTTGTGATTGAAGTCGTAGAAGGTAGAAATATGTTTGGCAATGCAGACTAGGATGTCTCGTCCAACCACTCTCTTCTAGCAGACGAAAAGTCTAAATCGCTTAGAGCTAAGCAGATGAGGACTGTTGTTAAAAGATCCAAAGCCTTTCTTTAAGGCTAAAGGCTCACCTTGAGGCGGCCAACTGTGATATAACGAAGAAATATAAATATATTCTGATTTTATCTTCTTCAGAATGCGATAGCGACAGCAAAATGCATTTTATCCAGTGACAACGTAGTAATCTGCATATGATATTTTGATTTATTGCTATATCGAGGATATCAGTGAAGAAATGTATTTTTCTCAAAGCTCTTGCTGCTTAAGGAAGAGAACAACATATAAATAACAATTGTCGCATACATCCTTTGCGAACATAGGAGTTACATTCTGTTAACCAGAGTCAAACTAGCTTGCATCAAATGCTTAACTGACATTCAAACCTGGTGCTTACTTCCACATATTTTGACATGCTGGCTGAGTTGATCATTGAAGCTAATGTTGAGCCAGACGGTATATCATGAATGTGAATTAGGGTGTGTGTAACTGTAATGACGTAATCTGCGTGGTAACTGTGATGACGTGATAGCCGTGAAAGACTGAAGATTGATAGTAATATATAACTGTTAGAGTAGCCATTACTATGTCCAGTATTGGCGATGGATTCCGTTATACTGTGACAGCTTGCTGTCTATGGCCACTCGAACACGCACCTGCTACTGAGGAACTTGGCGTGACATTAACAGAGTTCTCTATATTCCAAAAACGTGATTTGTATTGCGATGCAATATGAACAGTAGTAAAACCGAGGAGACATGATGTTCCTCTAAACCCGATTTCCAATTCATCCAAAACCATGCCAGTCGATTGTGGTAAATCTCTGGTATATTGCAATTTCAGTGTATCTTCTTACTTTAGCTCGGCTCCGTACTCGTTAATTAAGGCATTGTTGTTCCGCAAAGCACAGCTGCCTGACTCTAATTATATATATAACTGTCATATCGTTTATCGGAACAGTATTACAAATATAATGTTTACCTCATCAGATTTCATAGCTTTATGATGTTTGCTCATAGGAACATTTCTCGACTGGAAATACTATGTTTAATTAAAATAGCAGTAGTTTAAAATTTCTAATTCGAATCAAATTTGTTTAAAAATTTGTGATGGGGGTATTGTTTAAGAAGCGAAGACCCCTTGTTGCATTAGCTTGAGGTTTTCTATGGCAAATTATATTTACATTTTGCTCTTTTTTGATATAAATAAAGGTTGAACTATTTTGCGTTCTATGTATTTTTTCGTTCATTTAATCCTCTTGAACTTATTGTTCTCAGAAAATCGCCATTATAAACCTGTCATTCTCTGAATTACATTTGGTCCACAATACAGCAGTTCACAATTTCGCTTACATTGCAGCAAAGTCGGCTGACAGTTGACGCTTCTTTACGCTCATGCTTTCCGTCATCAGCGCTGAAATCAACTATAACCTAAAAGTACAAAGTAAAACGTCGACTCCCATAATGGTCGTCTTTATCAGGTTGCGCCGTTTCTTATTACTGCTTACCACTTCCAGTACACCCAGATAAGTCTCACCTCAGATACCCCACAGTACCATTTCATTTGTTTTCCCCCCTCGTTATATCGAGACAGGGGAAATAAAGATATCGGCAACATATAATTTTGTCTTCCAATTTGATTCCAGGAAGGAAATAATTTTTTATTTCTAAATATTCAAGCAATCAGGATGAAATGTTTCTCTATGATCACTTTTACGACCAGACTGATTGGTTTTATGCTTCAAGTTTGCGTGTTGATAAAAAGAAGTACATTTTTTTTGCCGAAGCGAGATTTTATTATAACTGCTTCGGTTTGCCTACATTTTACCATTACTATTTAGATAAACTCATCAGCTGAATGGGGCTGTACTGGATGTGCAGATTGCGTCACGGAGTGGGTGATGTGTAATTATGATGCTGTATGTTTTATAACATTGCTTTACTTAATATCCCGGTATTCTGGCGCAGCCTGATTTATAATGGCACCCGTTATTCATTCTCTCATTCATAACACCATTCTCTTCATGTAGATATCCTTTACCCATATTGCTGCATTCATATCTTTTATACATCCTGTCGTTCATAACTCCTTGTTTCTTTTACACCCTTCGCACCCATTACACATCGTCCGTCTCATATAAAGATTCAGTAGGCATCATGTTTACGGTATCTTTTCAATAATAATATTCCATTTTTCATGTCAATATCCTCTCGTCCATCATACATTAACACACTACTCTAGTCATATGACAGACAGCATTTTTCATTTATTTTACCAATAATACACTATATTATCGTTTTCTGTATTCTTCCACTTTATCATTGCCCATAGTAAATCGAAATGCAAACACACATAAATTCGTTTTAAATACTCTCCTCATCATAATTTATAGGTAAATATTGATTGAATCATTAATTTCCCGTTTTTAAACCTTTCTATAATTGTATAAGAAAAGGTAACGAAAAAAACCGGACAACCAAAATGTTACCGTTAAAGGCAAATTATATATCTAGACTATGTAACTTCTGAACCTTCCATGGTATATCAGACTATTCATGAAAGTGCATGCATCATAAATATCATCGATTGCTTTCTTATTAATCTAAACTTGTCTTTAAATATGGCAGAACATGTAATGTTTCATTATTTACATAATTATATTTATTCATATTTTCTCATCCGTCGACAACAGAACAGTGTTTATGGTTAGGTAGTTTCTTAGTGATGACAATACTGGTATTAAATGCTGACAACTCCGTGATTTGGCCGTCTTATTGTCTAAACTACTGCTCGAAAAGGAGCTTTGAAGTAAATTAACGTTATACATAATTTATCATATTGGAAATTTGAATAATACCAAACGAAAATGATTTGAATCAAACAGCAACGAAATATGAAAATGTAACAGTACATTGTATATATTATGTTGGCATGGGTACGTTGATATGGGCACGTGACTAGAGAACTAAACATATACAAAAATCGACAGCATCTCTATATTTGATCAAAATGTATGCTGATACTTCTAATTCTCTGATGTATTTATTTTTAAAAATTCTATTTTGAAGGCAATAATGAATACTTGAAATCGTAATAAAACATTATTGAAAGCATTCAGACATTTTTCAGCACATACATGTTCACTGTCCGATTCCGATTATAACTAACATTACAACACTAGACAGTATTCAGGGTTTACTCTCACAAGGTTCTGTCCAAATCTATACCACGTTCCAACTACTATGCCGTTACTGTCTCTATGATGTGTCTGTATCTCTGGTATATTCGATATTACAATTGTATCATAACGGATACCCTATGTAAACGATTGTTAAAAGATACTATCATAGTGTGTAGCATTAAAGATCCCCCTCTTATTTTAATCCTTCAATATTGTCAAAGAACCGGGATATTGTCACTCGACACAAATATGAGCTAATGCAGTGATGCCAACTATGCTGGTGTAAGACCTAGAGTACAGGACGAAACAAAATGTCAAAACGATAAATGTCTGAACGATATTAATCAAACGTTAAAAAATTCATATAAATCTTTGCGACTTTTATTGCAAGAAGCTTCGACAGATGTGAACTAATGATGGCCTAAAGCTCTTTTTGTAGCCGTTTTGTTTCTTTCCCTGCGGAGTCAATGAAGTATTATTTGTTTAGGCAGGCACGTATAAATACAATTCCGACCTTTCTGTGTGTT
This sequence comes from Argopecten irradians, assembly GCF_041381155.1. Taxonomy (NCBI): domain Eukaryota; kingdom Metazoa; phylum Mollusca; class Bivalvia; order Pectinida; family Pectinidae; genus Argopecten; species Argopecten irradians. The sequence continues at coordinate 38,673,536 of NC_091139.1, forward strand.
CAATTTTGCTTGGGTGTACACTGTAAAACACGAATTGGGTTTTGAGTGGTATTATTAGGTGTCGAACGTTACATTAATAGGGCGCCCTATCAACATATGTCGGTATTATTGCCGTCCCTAGTCTATAAACGCCACTGTTCACACTCGATGACTGCTCCGTATGAGCAACAAGCCGTATTGCTCCTCTGGGGCACGCGCAGATAGGAAGGTTACAATGTTACCATATCTGAAAGTCTGCAAAGGCTTCTGGGGCACAACAGGTGATGAGATCGAAACGGAATTCTGACCTTCTTACACCCCATCTGGGCTAGGCAGCTTAGAATAGCACCACTGACTATGTAATCCAGACTAATATATTTATAATCTGATATTTCTCAAAAGTAGTAAATCTGAGGTATAATGCACATCAGACCAATTTATAATTTATAATACAATAGGAAAATGACAGGTATTTCACCGTATATGTTGAATTAACCATGCGGTGTGTTTTGCAAAGTGAATTATGACGTCACAATACTTTTAAAACGAATATCGATAACTCCTACTTTATTCTTTATGTACAGTATTATGAAGTTACTGTATTCATCTTATCAAAATTTTCAAATAGGATATATTTAGGGTAGCCTTAAAGAATTGCATTCATTGAGAAAAAACCCGGTATATCTAGATATGACAGTCAGCTCAAGGCCGTTTAACAATATGGTTGGTATCTTTGTGTGGGAGGATGGGGATGGGAATGACTCTAGATTCGCTCTATAATATAACATTCGGTGACAGAATCGAAATAGATTATAACAGATAATGCGATCGGAAGTAAGTAAATTCAAATCTATATTGCAAGCTATTGTTGATGGATTAATTAATTCAGATTTAGATATCAAAAGAAATAAAAACAATTTAAAGAAATTATGTTTTCTTTTTAAAACAGTAATTATGTTTTCCTAATTTTCTAAATTATATCGAGACGTATTTGATGTCAAACACAAGTATTACAAATGCATACTGGTTATTTTCGAATTTTCGATAGTGGGATTCCATATTACGGTCAATGACGTAAAATATCACAAGGGGTTCACGTATTTCAGAAGATAGAGTAAAATTGTAGCAATATCGAGACTAATCAGAAGACGATTGGCGCTCCACAAGCCTCGAGTGTTCGTGTAACGTTTGTCGATATGGTGCCAATGGCATTGTCTAATTCGATCAATAAAAGAAGCTATAATAGGGCTGATTGCTGCTAATTTGTGTTTGACATATTTCGCCGCAATGCAACTTGGAACAGATGAATATTGCCTGTAAAATATTCGACAAAATATTGATTCGCGAACAGCAATGATCGTTTCTACTTTACGACTTAATTCTCTAATTACTGTAAACACATTGTCAGTTTAACATGACAACATTCTGTTGAAACCATGTCGTGACTGCATGGCAGAACAGTGAAACGTTAAAGGAATTAGCACTTTAATTCCACAAACAGACACCTAGATACGACCTGTTGCCCTTATTGATATTACAGCTTTGCGACAGTGACTTGACAGTTTAGTATCCTGTTTAAAATAATATATTATATATGTTAAACCAAGCCTTTTATCCAATTAGTTTAAAACTTACTTTCTTAATAGTATCTTATAAACTGTTGGTTATCTTAGTCAGGGAAAGATTATAGAGCTCACACAAATAGAAGAACGACGCAAGGATTAAAGTGAGCCTTTATCGAGGACGACATGAAAAATAACGGAAACTATAGTATCCCAAGATTAGTCATCTGTAAACGTTATAAGGAAACCAATGCTCGACCTACACATGTCTAAACAATTGTCATCTCGGAGAGACGACACGTATAGTGTTAACACCTGTCAGTCACACAAAGGACCAGCCAGATCAGGAATAGGTGATTTGTATAGCTCATTACTCTGAAAGGGATTTTACGCTATGTTCTACTTGATTCATATAATATATTTCAAATGTGTGAGAGTGATGTATAACTGACGATGAAACTTACCAACATAACGGTAGAAAGCATGACAAACGGGAAACTTGTTCTTGTATTCAGCACCATCATCAATGATCGTTGTGCTTGGATGCCATTATAAGAATAGATTTAGCATTATATTAAACTTCATTCTAAAATTGTTAGGAAACAATTGTATTTTGGATGTTGGTTGCAGGACCCCGGAACAATAAATGTGTAATTCCAGAATTTGCAGAAGAATATTTAAAAGGTACTGACAACTTTAATCCATGCTGACAGATAGGCTATCGATTTCCTCTGAAACATTTTGCATCCGCGGCTCATTCAAGTAAATAACTTTATTACACAAAAACTCCCATGGAGTTGTAATGAATTTAAGGTCTTGATGAACTGTTTCGGGGAAACATGTATACAGATTTCTTTACACAAATTATGTTTACTAGTTGTAAACTTGACGTGTGATTGTATGAGTCGACACATTCACAGCATTGTGGGAGGCTGGTATACATACCTTTCTACAGACTCTACTAATCCTGTTTTTGTAAATTCATTAACTTTTCTCTGGAACTTGTGTCAGTTGCTAATGATACAGAACTTGCATGCTATTCGTATCCCGTTGTTTGATTTCGTTTGACTAGGAGGACCCGTCTATAACACGAAACCTTATTAAAGGTACGACTCTCCCAAGGTATTTGTTGTACTGTAATGTACCCTAAATTGCACAATTTGCATGTCCTAGCGCCTCTATCGAACGTTGGTTAGACCCATCTGCTATGTAAGTTCGCATGTGGAAATGTTTCATTCGATTATGTAACGGAAAACTAACTTAATTATAACCAAAATTCAGTCAGCCAAACTTTGCATCCTACATGTAACAATCTTGCGAGAGTTAACGCTGTATTGTACGTGTTGATCATCGGAATTAACTAAGAAGAAAAGTAAGTCCATTTTGTAAGTATCCTCGAGAGTGTTGCCCATTATGCACGACTTTTCTTGTATACCAGGTTTGTTTTGCATGTAATGGATGCTTGATTTGGGAGACTGTGGTATGTTTATTATTATTGCCCATGGAATTATTGCCATTTCCATAGCGCTACATTGTATTTTACTGTAGCTCGTTGGTAGATGCAACAGAGAGGTCTCAAATAAGCGTTAACCATAACTACGAGCTGGACAATAATTATCTTTAGTAAGACACCGATTTGTCTTAAACATCCTAATCTGGTGAATTGATACATGTAAATGTAGATTATGTAAATTCGAGATTTGTAGATATAGCACAAGCGTATAGAGGATATGGTTTTAATCAGAATGATTTCAATGTAGTAAAGAGAAAGGGCTGATTTGGTCGTTAAAATATACTGTTTCGATGATGTCAGCAGTAAGTATATGATTAAGTCTGTAATTGTGCAACAAGAACATGTAAATAACACGAACAATAAACCTAGTCTATGGTATTTTTGCTTTACACATGATATATGTGGTATAATGATTTGATATCTGTAGTATAATGATTTGATATATGTGGTATAATAATTTCATATATGTGGTATATTGATTTTGTATATGTGGTATAATAATTTGATATATGTGGTATAATGATTTGATACCTGTAGTATAATGATTTGATATTTGTGGTACAATGATTTGATATCTGTGGTTTAATGATTTGATATTTGTGGTATAATAATTTAATATTTGTGGTATAATGATTTTATATTTGTGGTATAATGATTTGGTATTTGTGGTATAATAATTTGATATCCATGGTATAATAATTGGATATCTTTGGTATAGTGATTTGATATCCCTAGCTATGGTATAATGATATGTTTTATCATAATTCGATATATGTGGTACACATTTAATGGTTTGAAAATCGATTCCTTGTGCATATGCACGTTGTTCCTGTAGCAACTAGATATGAAGTGGGTTTTTTTTCCTAATCGCAATGTTTGTAACGCAACGGATATTGTTTATGCCTGCATCAACACAATTTTATCATCGACAAATATTTGTACACATTGATAAACAGACACCCTTCTTAACGATGCAGAATTCCTCCTACTAAAATACCTTGTCATACGTATATTAATGACGTATGTTCCCGGATGATAGGGGTACCTCTATCGGCGGAACGTTTGTCTTGGGAAAACGACATGGGAATCAGATTATAGTTGTCCCTCCGCCTTAGGCAATCCTTTATGTGTGTAAATGGGCTTCCCATCCATTAGTATTAAATTCAAATGGTAAATACAATTCAAACATCTTCTCTCTGAAAGCCTCAAACACAATGATATATACTGAAGAAGTACATATAAAACTTATTTATAGATACTGTACTAGTACATATAAAACATATTGATAGACACTGTACTAGTACATATAAAACATATTGATAGACACTGTACTAGTACATATAAAACATATTGATAGATACTGTAAGTAGTACATATAAAGCATATTGATAGACACAATACTAGTACATATAAAACATATTGATAGACACTGTACTAGTACATATAAAACATATTAATAGACACAGTACTAGTACATATAAAGCATATTGATAGATAATGTACTAGTACATATAGAACATATTGATAGATACTGTACTAATACATATAAAACATATTGATAGATACTGTACCAGTACAGTACATATAAAACATATTGATAGATAATGTACCAGTACATATAAAACATATTGATAGATACTGTACTAGTACATATAAAACATATTGATAGATACTGTACTAGTACATATAAAACATATTGATAGATACTGTACTAGTACATATAAAACATATTGATAGATACTGTACTAGTACATATAAAACATATTGATAGACACTGTATTAGTACATATAAAACATATTGATAGACACTGTACTAGTACATATAAAACATATTGATAGACACTGTACTAGTACATATAAAACATATTGATAGATACTGTATAGTACATATAAAACATATTAGACTAGTCTATATATGATACACGTATAGTACATATAAAACATATTGATAGACACTGTACTAGTACATATAAAACATATTGATAGACACTGTACTAGTACATATAAAACATATTGATAGACACTGTACTAGTACATATAAAACATATTATTGATAGACACTGTACTAGTACATATAAAACATATTGATAGATACTGTACTAGTACATATAAAACATATTATATGATACTAGTACATATAAAACATATTGATAATACTAGTACATATAAAACATATTGATAGAACTGTAAGTACATAAAAACATATTGAAAGTACTAGTACATATAAAACATATTGATAGACACTGTACTAGTACATATAAAACATATTGATAGAACTGTACTAAGTACATATAAAACATATTGATAGATACTGTACTAGTACGTATAAAACATATTGATAAATACTGTACTAGTACATATAAAACATATTGATAGACACTGTACTAGTACATATAAAACATATTGATAGACACTGTACTAGTACATATAAAACATATTGATAGACACTGTACTAGTACATATAAAACATATTGATAGACACTGTACTAGTACATATAAAACATATTGATAGATACTGTACTAGTACATATAAAACATATTGATAGATACTGTACTAGTACATATAAAACATATTGATAGATACTGTACTAGTACATATAAAACATATTGATAGATAATGTACTAGTACATATAAAACATATTGATAGATACTGTATTAGTACATATAAAACATATTGATAGACACTGTACTAGTACATATAAAACATATTGATAGATATGTACTAGTACATATAAAACATATTGATAGAACGTATAGTACATATAAAACATATTGATAGACACTGTACTAGTACATATAAAACATATTGATAGACACTGTATTAGTACTATAAAAAAATATTGATAGATACTGTACTAGTACATATAAAACATATTGATAACACTGTACTAGTACATATAAAACATATTGATAGAACTGTACTAGTACATAAAAACATATTGATACTGTACTAGTACATATAAAACATATTGATAGAACTGTACTAGTACATATAAAACATATTGATAGACACTGTAAGTACATATAAAACATATTGATAGATACTGTACTAGTACATATAAAACATATTGATAGATACTGTACTAGTACATATAAAACATATTGATAGATAATGTACTAGTACATATAAAACATATTGATAGACACTGTACTAGTACATATAAAACATATTGATAGACACTGTATTAGTACATATAAAACATATTGATAGATACTGTACTAGTACATATAAAACATATTGATAGACACTGTACTAGTACATATAAAACATATTGATAGACACTGTACTAGTACATATAAAACATATTGATAGACACTGTACTAGTACATATAAAACATATTGATAGACACTGTACTAGTACATATAAAACATATTGATAGACACTGTACTAGTACATATAAAACATATTGATAGATACTGTACTAGTACATATAAAATAATTGATAGAACTGTATAGTACATATAAAACATATTGATAGAACTGTATAGTACATATAAAACATATGAGTGTACAGTACATATAAAACATATTGATAGACACTGTACTAGTACATATAAAACATATTGATAGAACTGTACTAGTACATATAAAACATATTGATAGACACTGTACTAGTACATATAAAACATATTGATAGACACTGTATAGTACATATAAAACATATTGATAGATACTGTACTAGTACATATAAAACATATTGATAGATACTGTACTAGTACATATAAAACATATTGATAGAACTGTATAGTACATATAAAACATATTGATAGACACTGTACTAGTACATATAAAACATTATTGATAGAACTGTACTAGTACATATAAAACATATTGATAGATACTGTACTAGTACATATAAAACATATTGATAGAACTGTACTAGTACATATAAAACATATTGATAGATACTGTAGTAGTACATATAAAACATATTGATAGATTACTGTACTAATACATATAAAACATATTGATAGATATGTACAGTACATATAAAACATATTGATAGAACTGTACTAGTACATATAAAACATATTGATAGACACTGTACTAGTACATATAAAACATATTGATAGATACTGTACTAGTACATATAAAACATATTGATAGACACTGTACTAGTACATATAAAACATATTGATAGACACTGTACTAGTACATATAAAACATATTGATAGATACTGTACTAGTACATATAAAACATATTGATAGACACTGTACTAGTACATATAAAACATATTGATAGATACTGTACTAGTACATATAAAACATATTGATAGATACTGTACTAGTACATATAAAACATATTGATAGACACTGTACTAGTACATATAAAACATATTGATAGACACTGTACTAGTACATATAAAACATATTGATAGACACTGTACTAGTACATATAAAACATATTGATAGACACTGTACTAGTACATATAAAACATATTGATAGATACTGTACTAGTACATATAAAACATATTGATAGAACTGTATAGTACATATAAAACATATGATAGAATGTACAGTACATATAAAACATATTGATAGACATGTAGATATACATGATAAACTGTACTAGTACATATAAAACATATTGATAGACACTGTACTAGTACATATAAAACATATTGATAGACACTGTACTAGTACATATAAAACATATTGATAGACACTGTATAGTACATATAAAACATATTGATAGATACTGTACTAGTACATATAAAACATATTGATAGATACTGTACGTACATATATAAAACATATTGATAGATACTGTACTAGTACATATAAAACATATTGATAGACACTGTATAGTATAGTACATATAAAACATATTGATAGATACTGTACTAGTACATATAAAACATATTGATAGATCGTACTGTACTAAATAAAACATATTGATAGATACTGTACTAGTACATATAAAACATATTGATAGAAGACTGTACTAGTACATATAAAACATATTGATAGATAGAACTGTACTAGTACATATAAAACATATTGATAGATACTGTACTAGTACATATAAAACATATTGATAGAACTGTATAGTACATATAAAACATATTGATAGACACTGTATTAGTACATATAAAACATATTGATAGACACTGTACTAGTACATATAAAACATATTGATAGATACTGTACTAGTACATATAAAACATATTGATAGATAATGTACCAGTACATATAAAACATATTGATAGACACTGTATTAGTACATATAAAACATATTGATAGACACTGTATTAGTACATATAAAACATATTGATAGACACTGTACTAGTACATATAAAACATATTGATAGATACTGTACTAGTACATATAAAACATATTGATAGATACTGTACTAGTACATATAAAACATATTGATAGATACTGTACCAGTACATATAAAACATATTGATAGAATGATAGTACATATAAACATATGATAGAACTTATAGTACATATAAAACATATTGATAGATACTGTACTAGTACATATAAAACATATTGATAGACACTGTATTAGTACATATAAAACATATTGATAGATACTGTATAGTACATATAAAACATATTGATAGACACTGTACTAGTACATATAAAACATATTGATAGATACTGTACTAGTACATAAAAAACATATTGATAGATACTGTACTAGTACATATAAAACATATTGATAAATACTGTACTAGTACATATAAAAATATTGATAGAACTGTACTAGTACATATAAAACATATTGATAGATACTGTACTAGTACATATAAAACATATTGATAGATAATGTACCAGTACATATAAAACATATTGATAGACACTGTACTAGTACATATAAAACATATGATGATGATAGATACTGTACTAGTACATATAAAACATATTGATAGATACTGTACTAGTACATATAAAACATATTGATAGATACTGTACTAGTACATATAAAACATATTGATAGACACTGTACTAGTACATATAAAACATATTGATAGATACTGTACTAGTACATATAAAACATATTGATAGATACTGTACTAGTACATATAAAACATATTGATAGATACTGTATTAGTACATATAAAACATATTGATAGATACTGTATTAGTACATATAAAACATATTGATAGAACTGTACTAGTACATATAAAACATATTGATAGACACTGTACTAGTACATATAAAACATATTGATAGTATACATAATATTAGTACATATAAAACATATTGATAGATACTGTATAGTACATATAAAACATATTGATAGATACTGTACTAGTACATATAAAACATATTGATAGATACTGTACTAGTACATATAAAACATATTGATAGACACTGTACTAGTACATATAAAACATATTGATAGATACTGTACTAGTACATATATAAAACATATTGATAGATACTGTACTAGTACATATAAAACATATTGATAGACACTGTACTAGTACATATAAAACATATTGATAGATACTGTACTAGTACATATAAAACATATTGATAGATACTGTACTAGTACATATAAAACATATTGATAGACACTGTACTAGTACATATAAAACATATTGATAGATACTGTACTAGTACATATAAAACATATTGATAGATACTGTACTAGTACATATAAAACATATTGATAGATACGTAAGTACAGTAATATAAAAAAACATATTGATAGATACTGTAGTAGTACATATAAAACATATTGATAGATACTGTACTAGTACATATAAAACATATTGATAGATACTGTACTAGTACATATAAAACATATTGATAGATACTGTACTAGTACATATAAAACATATTGATAGATACTGATGTATACATATAAAAATATTGATAGTACTGTACTAGTACATATAAAACATATTGATAGATACTGTACTAGTACATATAAAACATATTGATAGATACTGTACTAGTACATATAAAACATATTGATAGACACTGTACTAGTACATATAAAACATATTGATAGATACTGTACTAGTACATATAAAACATATTGATAGACACTGTACTAGTACATATAAAACATATTGATAGATACTGTATAGTACATATAAAACATATTGATAGAATGTTATGTACTAGTACATATAAAACATATTGATAGATACTGTACTAGTACATATAAAACATATTGATAGATACTGTATAGTACATATAAAACATATTGATAGAATACTGTACTAGTACATATAAAACATATTGATAGATACTGTACTAGTACATATAAAACATATTGATAGATACTGTACTAGTACATATAAAACATATTGATAGACACTGTATAGTACATATAAAACATATTGATAGACACTGTATAGTACATATAAAACATATTGATAGACACTGTATTAGTACATATAAAACATATTGATAGACACTGTACTAGTACATATAAAACATATTGATAGACACTGTACTAGTACATATAAAACATATTGATAGAATGTATAGTACATTAGTACATATGATATGAACTATAAAACATATTGATAGACACTGTACTAGTACATATACATATAGAATAAAACATATTGATAAATACTGTATAGTACATATAAAACATATTGAAGATACTGTACTAGTACATATAAAACATATTGATAGATACTGTACTAGTACATATAAAACATATTGATAGATACTGTACAGTACATATAAAACATATTGATAGATACTGTACTAGTACATATAAAACATATTGATAGACACTGTAAGTACATATAAAACATATTGATAGATACTGTATAGTACATATAAAACATATTGATAGATACTGTATTAGTACATATAAAACATATTGATAGATAACTGTATTAGTACATATAAAAACATATTGATAGATGTACTGTATAGTACATATAAAACATATTGATAGATATGTATTAGTACATATAAAACATATTGATAGATACTGTACTAGTACATATAAAACATATTGATAGATACTTGTACTAGTACATATAAAACATATTGATAGATACTGTACTAGTACATATAAAACATATTGATAGACACTGTACTAGTACATATAAAACATATTGATAGATACTGTACTAGTACATATAAAACATATTGATAGATACTGTATTAGTACATATAAAACATATTGATAGATACTGTACCAGTACATATAAAACATATTGATAGACACTGTACTAGTACATATAAAACATATTGATAGATACTGTACTAGTACATATAAAACATATTGATAGATACTGTATAGTACATATAAAACATATTGATAGATACTGTACTAGTACATATAAAACATATTGATAGATACTGTACTAGTACATATAAAAACATATTGATAGATACTGTACTAGTACATATAAAACATATTGATAGATACTGTACTAGTACATATAAAACATATTGATAGATACTGTATTAACATATGATAAACTGTACTAGTACTATAAAAACATATTGATAGACACAGTACTAGTACATATAAAACATATTGATAGATACTGTACTAGTACATATAAAACATATTGATAGATACTGTACTAGTACATATAAAAATATGATGATACTTATACATACATGTACTGTACTAGTACATATAAAACATATTGATAGATACTGTACTAGTACATATAAAACATATTGATAGATATGTATAGTACATATAAAACATATTGATAGATACTGTACTAGTACATTGTCAGTACATAAAAAATATTGATAGATACTGTACTAGTACATATAAAACATATTGATAGACACTGTACTAGTACATATAAAACATATTGATAGACACTGTACTAGTACATATAAAACATATTGATAGACACTGTATTAGTACATATAAAACATATTGATAGACACTGTACTAGTACATATAAAAACATATTGATAGAATGTAATGTACAGTACATATAAAACATATTGATAGATACTGTACTAGTACATATAAAACATATTGATAGATACTGTACTAGTACATATAAAACATATTGATAGACACTGTACTAGTACATATAAAACATATTGATAGACACTGTACTAGTACATATAAAACATATTGATAGACACTGTATTAGTACATATAAAACATATTGATAGACACTGTACTAGTACATATAAAACATATTGATAGACACTGTACTAGTACATATAAAACATATTGATAGACACAGTACTATACATAATATAAAACATATTGATAGAACTGTACTAGTACATATAAAACATATTGATAGATATGTACTAGTACATATAAAACATATTGATAGACACTGTATTAGTACATATAAAACATATATTGATAGATAATGTATGTACCAATACATATAGAACATGTTGATAGATACTGTACTGGTTCATATAAAATATATTGATAGATACTGTATTAGTACATATAAAACATATTGATAGATAATGTACCAGTACAGTACATATAAAACATATTGATAAATACTGTACTAGTACATATAGAACATATTGATAGACACTGTACTAGTACATATAAAACATATTGATAGACACTGTATTAGTACATATAAAATATATTGATAAATACTGTACTAGTACATATAAAACATATTGATTGACACTGTACTAGTACATATAAAACAGATTGATAGATACTGTATTAGTACATATAAAACATATTGATAAATACCGTACTAGTACATATATATTTACAATTACTGTCAATAGGTACACAAAGCTTAAACATAACCTGTGTATGTGTGGTAGTGATTGAAAGTATATATGCACGCAAATGTTGCGCTTTGGACTGCTCGTGCAAAATTATAAATATTGAGAATATAGATTCAGAGCAACCCGTTAAAAATTATGAAATAAATGCAAAGCGTGGATTGAGATATTTTGTACATTATAAACTGTATTGTACGATTGAATGTTTAAAGGTTGAATGATTTGTGTTAGTTTTTAGGTAATTGTAAGTGGAACGTCCCTGATACCAAGAAATTAGTTTTTATGAAAATGTTAGACAACTACTTATACCAATTCTATTGCTTGATTTTTCAATGTTAAAAACAAGAAAAAACAAGAATATGAATACACATATTAGACTTAGATACTATTATTAATACATGAAGAAAGGCTTGTAATACAATGGTGTAGTCTAATTGTTTTGGATTATTTACATGAAGTTAGAATTGCTGATATAATATGTGGTTTAAAACAAGTAATGTAAGATAAATGCAAGGAGAATATAATGAGGGCGAATACGTATTTTCATGTAACCTATAGCCCGTGTATAGCCACATTCATCACGGTCTCTGACATTACCATATGATAAGGATATATATAATACGCTCTTATTATGCAAAAACATGTAACCTATTATTATAAACATACGATACTTGTCGGACTAATCATTAAACTTTAGAACACTGCTTTGATGAAATTCAAGTACTGTACAAAGCTGTACTATTTTAGGGTTTTGATATCGTAATATAGAATATAAAGGTACTTCTTGAATGGTGCCTAACTCCACGCAAGCTCTGCACGACAATTAGCACGCCCCCTATTAGGGGAGACTGGTACTGAATTGTTGATATATTGCCTACACTCATGCATGATTAAACTGCGAATCTACCGTATAATTGTTCGTAGCCTCGTAAACAGCGCTACTCACAGGGACGCCAAATTCCTTTACTATCAAAAGCGATTTCACACGTGTGAAAATCGTTCAGGTATATATGATCGAACAAATATAGACGTAAAACTGCGTGATAGCTTAACATATCAATATAGAAAGTAGTTATCTTACAATCAAGCGTGGCGTAACAAACGTCGAGCTAACAATAGCGACAGGAGGAAACCAGCGGTGGCTATAAACGGCCCATTGTTGTTGTGTATCACTTATCTGTCGGTTTGGAACCAATCGTGTGTAGATCCTTACTAAGGCAGTGACAACGGTCGTTATCCTGCAAACTTGGTAATGATAATGACATAACAATAACGTAGGTTACCATTCAGTATAATGGCGAATGAGCATTTCTTTTTCACTTATAAAACATGATGCGACGCGTACTATGCCAGGACTTGAATCTGAATGACAATTTTTGATCATCGAATTTTATAAATATTGTCGATTTTGTTTACAGCAAAGCAACGGGCCACTACATAACCAAATAATGACTTTATTTTTTTTCTATATAAGCTTTGTATATGTTTCTGCTATTAGGATTTCAGAAACTATCGCAAACCTTTCAATGAATATGACAAATATAATGACAATGTATGTTATCTATTCATACAACATTAACGAAGATTTCACATTGGCTAATAAAGCACCATGGTCAGATGACATTTGCAGCTTACCAACTTTTGAAATTGGCTCAACGCAACAATATTCCAGACGACAATCAGTGACATGACCAGTGACAAGGTATTTAGGAGATCTTTGCTAACATATATCCTTTGTCTGTTATTTGGACACTGTTCGGTTTTCATCAAATATGTGGAGAAAAACGAAGTATACACATCTTGATGAAAGGAAACCTAATGATAGCTAGATGAAAAAAGGAGAAATAAAAAGAATGGATATAACAATTGAACGAATACTAAAACGCTTTTTAAAATGGATGTGTCAAATGCTCTGATGATTAGAAAACGTAAAACTAGATGATTTGTATCCCATCCTTATTTCTTTTATCGATGCTAAGAGTACGTTTTATACAAGTGATGAGATCTGCCACTGAAACAATAATGCTACAGGAATATTAAATTGAATGCAAAAATGCATTAAAATAAAACCCAGTTTACATTTAAACAGTAAGAACTGTTTCATGAAGTCAATTCATTCTAACGATATAGTAAAAACTGGTCCCGATTATGGAATCACAAATGGTTAAATAAATAAATTATTAGAAAACTGAGACAAAAATGCAACATAGGTTTTATCTGTTCTTGTGTATTCTGTACGTTATCAAATTACTGGCTGACTTTATTGGATTTTATTCCTGTATTATGCCATAGTAACAGTGTAATTTCCTAGTTGTATAATTGTACAAACCCTCGTTTTTGTGAGCTGACATTTTATAACAGATTGACAATAAAGGTCAGACCGTCATCATTTCCCTATTACACAGTATTAAGTAAATGTCACTAGCGTTATCTTCCAATTAGCAGGGCTGCTTTGTTTATGTAAGTACTGATTATATGTACTAAGTTGTTTTTCCTACCGACGACTCAGTTTGTTCCAATTGAAAAAAATACACGAATAACTTAACAGTTTATTGATTGTTCACTGCTGGTAGATCAATTACTTAAAGCATCTTTTCATAATATAAGACTCTTTCATATGTGGATATGAAGGATAGTGATTTTCTATTCAAGGGTAAAAATGATCCCGAGGTTAAAACGTTCATATCCTTCATGTAGAACGTTCATATCCTTATCCCTCGACGTTTTTATAACAATTTTTACATTTATGAGTTCTACATTTTAAAATAATTTAGAAGAAACCCGACACTGCAAGTCAATTTGTCATGCATGAAATTCAGTTGTTTGCGTTCTTTGTAGTATCTTTATAGTAAAACGGGCCTAGTGTCTGAAACGTCACAGAAAAAATAGACATTTTGTTGATACTCATGCCATACTACCTCGTGCTGTGACTACATCTATGTACACATTTCCTTTGATAATGATAATGATGGAAATTAAATAGCATGCGCACAAAATATGCTATTAAGCTTTAATTAGTGATCGCAATATATGTAGTTAATCACCGTTTAAGAAGTAGTTAATCATTTACAACCAGAAACACCAGCAGTTGGGAGGTAATGCCATATTAGAGTAGGAGTAGTGTTTATTTGGAACTTATTTCGGTATATTACCGTTGTAAAACTGCAATAAAACATCAAGGTATGAGTTGCAAGTTACAAGCCATATGTTGCTATGAAAGCGTCTTGTAATCCCTCTCTTTGGATAATCCCAGTGTAATCTGTATGTCGACTCATTATATTCTGTTTGCTATGGACGCATGTGAATCGACAAAAGGGAATATGGTACATTTGTATATTGTATAAACGAATCCTTATAAGATACGTTACACTACATATATATGTACAAAACAATTAATATTTCAATGGGTTATATAAGGCAGCTTGAAACCTTTTCAGTAAGCAGTATACGTATCTATTTGATATCAATATTAATTTACTATCATTAAATTTGTTTTACTTTATTAACTAAATCGAATTGAAACATCTAGATAATGGTAATTACATGTACAAAATAGACTTTTGAAAATCGTTCCTACAGAAATAAACGGTGGCCTGAAAACAAAACATGATGAGCGATTGTAATGAGTCAAACTAAAAAGACATACTTAGGCGAATGGTAAACAGAATATAGGGAAGGATAACTTGTCATGTAAACCATGGACATCTCAACTCTGGTAAATTACGATAACATCTGGTCGTATATGATAAAATGTTGATGTGACTATTCTACAAAATTGTCTGACAGATATCGCCTAAGACCTCCAGGGATGTTGATGTAACTTTTCTACAAAAGTGTTTAAAATATTTCGCCCCAGACCCCCATTGGAGTTTATATGCAAAGCTGTTATATTTGTTATCTTAAAAAAAGGCATAAATTGGCGAATATGTCATCACTATATGCCGATTTATGGGACATGGTTAATCACGGTATGTTGTATCACATTATTTTAATTTTTCAAAAACAATTTTTAACACAACTAGTAAGATATCAGTAATGCATTTTATGGAGTAGTCACTTGTCAATATCAACTAGATGCATAAAACATCTTGCAAGCATGATCCTTTGAAACAATGTATCCAACCGTATATATTATGTTACCTAGTTTACACAACTATTATACAACGATGTATCAGGATAGAATAAACAACTAATAGACAGAGATGTGTGGGTTGACCAATTAGTTATTAATCATTGTATCACCATTTCTGCATGTTCTGTACGATTTAACACGCAGTCATTGTCTGATGCAGTCTGACGTGTTAAAACAATGAGTGTTAGATATTATACGACAGTTCCAATTATTTATGTTTGTCACTCCAGGGTTCTTCTTTATCACGTGGTAAGTTAGTTGGCAGTCATAAGCAATCAATACACCGCGGGAGAAGTTGGTGTCTATATATTTCAAATAACACATTTCAAGGAATGCCAACAACAAATATCAAGTTAAAAATAGACACTGGGAAGACAAATTGTGAAATTAAGTTGCAAGGTTTTGAAATATTGAAGAATGACGGCCCAGAGAAGTGTGTGTGTCGCGAGCGTACCTATACCCAAGGGGCTAAGAACGGAAGCTGTGAGCACTCCATAAAATAGTGGATTATAGTATAGCTCCTACACGCTAGACAGAGTAATGTATATAAAAACATAAACATTAACAAACAAGACATGCATGCATCACCGCGTCATTCTATACATAAAAATCTACCGAGTGTTCAATTTATTTTTTGATTTTTGAGGTCTATTTTATATTTTCTTCTTTAGTTTTTCATTCATTGGGCCTAAGCGAACAAGATAATTATCGATTAATTTTCGTTATAGGCAGAGCACATTATTTAACACAAAATACGCATCGAAGTATTTTGATCGCAGTTCATATTCGCCAAGAGGGATAACGTTTATGCCAGATATAGATAAATGATATTGAGGTGATACATTGTAAATATGAATGACATGATATAATTCACCTGTGTGCTGTTATAGACACTCCTTGACAGATATAGTGAACGCCCTCCGTTGGTAACATCATCCTCAATATAATTACTATCATTAATCCGTAAAATTATATCAAACGGTGAGTGTTATCAGTTTTCATTACGTAATTGTGAACCCGTGCCGAAAACAGTGTAAACATTTCATTTTTATTGCATGAAATCGCGAAATCCTCACCGGCGAAATGAACTTGTTACACGATATATCGAAATCAAATTTAAAAAAAAGTCCAAAATTAATAGTTTAGTTCAATTCATGCAATATTTGTTACACTTGGGATGCTTTCAGTCACATAAAATAAAACTTTCTGTTTCAACATAAACATATCAAAATCAAGTCAAATATAGACAAAACGTGAGAATGAAGATACCCTGTTGAGACACAACATGTAATTATTTGGTTAATCCTGGTTTATCATGACATTCCCAATATAAATGTATTTCGATATTCACACCTTTAGATTACCTATGTAACATGTTCTCTAATGGTATAGCATTAGCTCAGGAGATTTTGTTATGTAAACACACAGAAAAGAACTGTTTATTGAGATAACGTTATCAGTCAGATTTACAGGGAAAGGTTTCTAAAAACATCAAATACTTCGAATTAAACATTAACTTCGAGTTATGCGAGTGTCTACTTCACTGCGAGGTTTCACGAGTGTGCGAATTTATGTTTTAATTAATGAATTGCAAGGAAATACCAAAATTACCTCTTTTTAACTTAACATTAAACATATTTGTGCTAGCTTGTTCAATTTACTCACTGCATTTCTGTGTCTCCCTGTATAGATGATGTTTATCACGCTAAAATGCAATTGCATTACTAATGAAAATAAAATGGCGTTGAAATCATGCATTTTTTTTACCTTAACACGATAAAATAGATTTACATTTCTTTAACCCTTGTGAGACTGAACATTTACTGCATAACATGTGTCATACTAACATTGTGACGCTAATTTACATTGAATGACGATTTACGGATTGTAATAATTATTTCCTTTGATTTTGTGTTCCAGTAGTGCAGAGCAAACGATGAAACTAAAAATAAAAACGTTTGTTGTCATAAAAAATTACCATAATTGGTTATATGATTAAAGAGACTGGTCTAACATGGAGGCTATTTGAGAAGGGGGTGCTATTTAACATTTAACTACGATATTACGCTTCAGTTCATTGGTTTTTATTTCTTCCAATTTACAACAATTTCTCTGATTGGCTTTTACATTCACGTCGATAAACCATTACCATGGTTGGCTCATTCACAAATGCTTAAGTTGTAAATCAGTTTGTTACTCGCAGTATTTCGATGCACGATAATTCTATGTGTGCTCCTTCCTTGCGGTACCATCGAATGGTCCGTCTCTCACTAACCTCATCGACCAGACGCCGAAGATGGATTAGGCCCATTTCATAGCCTCGTATATAATGGAGAACGACTCCACGAACGGAGATTACACGATCAACTCAACACTAATCAATTTCTATTCATCCAAGAAAAAGTGTGTTATGTTTTTTTTGAAGAATCAAACCCGAATTTCTATAAATAATGGAAACTAGCTCAAGAAGCATGTTCTAACGAACGGTGATTTTATACGCAATCAGCACGCCATGTTAAACACAAGGTCGATATTTTACCTGATTATGTTTAATTAACCTTGCTAGAGATGGCAATCATTTCTCAAACCAATGTAACTTTAATCTAAAGCATTACCCGGTCTTTGTTATTTTTAAAGTTAAATATCGTTATACTCGCTTTAGATATAAACGAAATTGGTTTTGTCGCTTGAAAAGAAAAAACGCAGGCGTGGTTGATATTCCATGATATCAAACTGCAGAACTATCAAAGACCCCCTATCCAAACGGCTTATCCCTGAGAGCTTTCACGAAAATGTTTATTCGTAGCTGACTATTGATATGAAGTCATACATCATGCGTTACCACCGTTCTGTCTAATTCTATAAGTGATAAGGTTTTATTTACAATCAAATACTTTATTTTACATTAGTCAAATCCCCTCAAAAATAAACATATTAAATGGCTGCATAATACATTTTACATATATCATGGTGATTATGTCTTTAATGTACAAAAATGATTCATATGCATGATCTCCGTCAGTATGGAACTTGTCCAAGTAATAATGATCTTGATCGAACGAGATAGTGTTGTCTCTTCTTTGCTTACATCATTTCCCTCGTTTGTCGGTAGTAAGGCATAAGACAATACTCAGACTTGGATTTACGTTTCGGTCATAACGTCATCTTATGCTGCATAATCCGTTTATGGCCGTTTAGTATTAATCGAACGTTAGACATTGGGTCTACGTCTTCGATTATGTTCGACACATTCAAATACTCATCAAAACAATTGAATTCAGATACAATGACGTCAAACAAAGCGTTTTGTACAACAATTCAATAATGACCACACCATACATAACATTTACATATAGTTTTGTAAAACTGTAATAAATGCATATTAATGTTTTCCCTAAATGATGATTTTATATACATTGTAGCCAAAATACAGTGTTATCTTCGTCCACTCTCGCCCCATCCCGTAGAGTCTATCCTTCCACTGTGATGGATAGAGCTTTAGACATATTTCTTGTTTTGTTTGCCTCCTGCGGTAGAAGTAAAACGTATTTCATTTTAAGGCTTGACTCGATATTGATTAACTCCTGCATTAAGACACTCCCCTTAACCAGTTTTTTTGGTTATCTTATACGATGAAGCCTCAAAGTTAATTATAATGGCATTTAATTCCTAATCTACTGAAGATACCTATAGTTAGTTGCTGTTATGAAAGGGACCTATATATTAAGTTGAAGACTTACTTCTTCCATTCTGAACACAAATCAATAACGTATTATCTTTCACTGTGGTATTGGACTGCGATGACCGAATTGTTTTGAAAAGTTTTGAAGCATTTTACCATTAATCTCTGGGCAGTATGTTGAAAACCCACTCAGGGCAGTTGCTATGTACTATCTGTATGTAGGTACTATCTGTAGGTAGGTTGGGTTTTCTACGATTGAACTTCCTTCATCCCCTAAACCAGACAGAGTATTAAGTGATTGGAGTTTAATACGACGTAAATAAAATAAATCCAGTCCAATAAGGCAGTTTACACTACAGATATCACCAAAACCTTCCGTTACTTTTTTCTTTCATTGTTACCAATAACAAACCAGCATATTTGATGTCTATGGTTCGGAATGTTTGTACACTGTCGGCGTGTCGGCGTTTTTCATAAGCCAGTATTTAGGAATTTCAAAACCAAACGTGCGGATCTCAAAACATCATCGAGGATTTATTTTGTGTAAACAAGATTGTTATTCTGTCATTTACTGGACGTCCATTTCGACCGTCAAGATCGAGAGATGGTTTTCTCCCATAAACTACAAGTAGAAGTTAAGTGGAGTTGGAAAGTCTCTAATATATTAAGAATCAGCAGCTACACGCATTGATCGTTATAAAGAGTGGTCATCACTACACTGTGTCTGAAGGCACCCTTACGGTTCTCCGTACAAATATTTTGACGTTTTAGGGTTTCGGAGATCGTGAGTAATCCGGGATCAAAGCAGCCGGACAACGGCATCGTATGTGAAGGCTGTGTTCTCTGAAAGTAATCGTATAGGTCATTAGAAACTATCGATAACTGTATTGAATCTCCTGAAGGGCGTTGTCCGTAAATGTGAAGATATTTTAGGATTTCCGCGATTGAAGAGTATAAGAATTGGACTAGCGTCTTTGATATCTGAGCTGGTACGGAACTGAATCCTTCGTATTTGGGTAAGCCGTACAAACATCTGACGAGACGTTGACGATATGTTGCGCTGTAAATATTAATACCTGTGACCGATGTAACCATTATTTATATTGTGTAGTAAATCAGGGATGAATGAAATCTGACTGCATCCTTTTTGATACACCAGATTCAATTCTGGGTCTGACGTTTTGTACAGTCTATCAGAGTCATCCACTCTTATGCCAGTGTTATTTTCTCCGTATGCCGTACACATCATGACAATGTGTCTGAGTGTTCTGTACAAAGATCAAGGATAGACTTATTTACTACATGCAGAAATCTATTTCATCCAATCTTGATCAGTCATGCATATTTTACTCGTTGAATCCCGGTAACTCTAATTTTAGATATGACCTTGCAATGTTCAGAATTGGTTTGGCAGTACGCAGGTCTCTTTTTCGACCGCATATAATCAGTGACTTACGACACCAGACATTTCAATCATCGGTATATGATATAAAGCAAAATCCATTGTCTTTCTTGACACCGCCTTACATTTGGTATTGAGTTGAGTGTTCGCCTGTGTGAGGAAGTATGGGTTTTGTCCACTGGCCGCCCAAACATCAAAGAAGTAAGTTTAAACAAACAGTTTTCTGTTACCTGTATAATAGGACTGGGCAGACTAGGCTGTTTAATCTCTGGCAGTATGTTTCATTGAATTAGTATTAGACGTTGGTAATACATAGACTCGACCATATATTACAAAAGAGGGGTAGAGAGTTGTGTTGGTATATACTACATGTGCAAGAAAAAAAGGCAAAATTCGTCTCAATAGGGGCAAATTTTATATACTACCTGCCGCCAAAACGTGATGTTTAACATGTTTCTTTTCAATATAGTCAACAACGTGTTCGGTGTATTTCTGGTAAAACGTAGATTTGATTCAAGGCAACATACTTATATAGTTACATGTAAAGAAATACATCAGTTTTATGAGTATTGTATCAAACGTTATGTATTTGTAATTATTATATATCTGTTAGAATGCTTAAACATGAGAAAACGAAAATGGATATAGAACAAGTATGGCTTCAGAATTAATCAAGAAAACATAAAATACGATTGATTCTCCATGAGTTTAACAATTGCCTCTCGAAAACTCTATAGTAAAACCTTATCAAGATTAAAATTGGTTAACTACGGTTTCGGTCTTATTGGAACCAACGTTTCAATTTAGAGCAGAAAGTTGATGTGGTGACCTCTTATGAAGCATAGAATTCTTGGAGAGGGGACTTAAAACTGGAATGCAGTTTGTGTAAATTTTTTTATGTTAGTCTAAGAGCTTATACCACCTCGCTAGGGTCGTCTAAGGCGGCCCAGAGAGCCTTGAAAACATCCAGGCGAACACGGAGGGGTGATATATCACGCTGTGAAATTGAGTATTTTACTGGAGGCTGCATTTCATAATAGATCTTGGGTTGTGTATAGGTTTGGGTAATAGGATGTGTACGTTTGACATACCTATTGATTTATCGTTACACGCTGATGGATCGAGGTCACGGAGGAGCAGGTGACTAGATAAATATTGGTTGGTTTCTCTCATCAGCACAATTTGACTGAGGCAGTTACATAAATGTTTTAATATAAATACATATGTTTATAAGTCTGTTTCTACGTGATCATACCAAATAACAATAAGTACAGTGCATTACATTGAATCGGGTTTTGTTTTGTCCTGAAGTAATGAAAACGGCTATTACATTGATGATATACAATTAATTTCGCGTTTTAAACTTCCATGGTTCCAGCCTGACTTATTTGATAAACTCGTTTTGATTAGTCTACTTTAAGGTTATTTACTCTTGTTTGGTACTTATAATATTTATTATAAAACAAATTACCTTTAAATAGATATTCTTATCTATTTGATTTCATTGATCTAATTTAATGTAGATATTTTGCTAAGCAATTCGTAAATAGATTATTTATAGATTTAGGTGCTGGTGGTCAGCCTACAATACATAACTGATATTTTGGATGTGTTTTATTTCTTTTTCATAGTGCTATCAAACAAATTGATTCAAATTGATTCGTGGTGAAAGAGACATCCCGTGGGTCACTATATCTAGCTTTATCATACTATTGGCAGGTCATCGCAGGTTACAGTTTTGTATCTTAATCGCTCCCTTGAGAACTGACCTTATCCGGATATAAAACTACGTGTTGTGATGTGAGAATATGGCTTCGGTATTCTCTTTCAATACTTTTTTTACGAATAGTGTGTGTGCTGGCTGATGTCTTCATGACATAACTTACTCATCGACTATGTATGACTGGTACTCACTCACATAACATGATACTTGCGGAAGGCCAATAAACTGATAGTTTTTATAATTAACCTTAGTAATGGAATGTCATAGCGGTGTCCAGCATAGTATTTGAGCTAATAGAGAGTTTAGCAACGACGACAGCTAATTAAGGAAGAAAAAAATGTAATTTCTAGATCATTAACGAAAAATAACAAGCAGGTACTCCCATATAGCTTAGGGTTTTAATCCACTGTCGACCGTTATGGAGTCTCAGGGGGTAAATCCGGATGTGAAATGGTCATAAGGTCTACGTCACCTCCGGTGGTAAGTGGGCCAGTTATGGTGATTGTTTAGGATCACGCAGACGGACAAGTAAGACAATCGGCTATTTATATCGCATAACTAGGTCAGGTTTTTGTAACGAGTCGGATATTAGGCTAACAATACAAGTAGTAGACTAATAACGAACATTAAGTTCGCCAACTCGTTCGTGTCTGTAATTCGTCGAGTGTTCTTGACTTTGAAATAATATAGGAGCTCGCTTTACTAATTTACTTCTTGGTGTGGTATTGCCGCAGAACGCAGGCAAAAAAGGGCTCAACATATATATCAGAGTTGCATACGACAATAGATAAGTATATCAAAGGGGGTAATGTGGTTACTTGCATATATAGAAAATGTTACGATGAAGGTAGTAAAGGGCTATAGCGACAATTGCCTAGATTATTCACGCAATAACAAGAGAACAAACCAATGTGGTTTGATACTTGAAGTGGTGCGTTGTAAGTCCCATACGAATTGCGTGTCTGGTAAAGCAGACCCATCCATATGTTTTACTAAGGACTTGCCCAGGGGATGTGGTGACCACAATGACGTCTTTTGATCAATCATGTTATGATAAAGTACTGGAGGTTGGGACATGGTCATGATGCGCTATAGCCCACATCTCACAGCTGACCTCTCCCACTCATTACCACCCTTTATTATGTCCTCTCTTATGTACAAGACCCACGGGAATTCCATGCTTACTTCTACGTATTAATGATGTCTATAAAATTGCCAACATGCATTGTCGCATGTCTTTGTTGACGGATACTTTAGTACAGTACTCTTAACTAATACATGTGCGTGACAATATCCAACACGCATCAGGAATACGTCGTAGTGTTATACCGGAAGTCAAGTCTCTAGGGTTTGTACTATACAAAAGGAAAGTACGTATATTTACTTATAATACAGGACCAGAAAGCGTGTTAGAGAATATTTGATGAATATGGTCTCAGGCAAAGGTACAGGAAGTTGTAAATGTCGCACTGGCGTTTGAAAGTACATCTTAAAATAAGTGATGAAAATACTGAGTTAAGGTATTGGCGTGATAGTTCTTCATTACAAAATGCATTAATCGAGTCCCTTAATTTCTTCCACGCAGGGATATATTCTTGTCTCGTTTCTTAATTTTGTTGAAACAGGCTTAATTAAAAAGCTAATTATGGAACAAAATACTTGGTGACAAACGTAAGGTTGTCTAATTAGAACACTTACAAAATATTATGAAAGGGAAAATTATTCTAGAATGTTCAAACAAGGTGAGTTGTTGAAACTAAGCGAGCAAATGATTATTACGTCATCTGTATCAGCACAATAGTTCGAACATATTGATTGCGTTGGTGTCGCAAACAAATAATAACAATCTTAAAGAATATGTGCTCTAGACTATGATTTCATACGAGATCATTTCGGTTTTATCTACATACCATGGAATGCATGTTCAAATTACACGGGTTTTCGTGTTTGCTTCCATTCTAATCTTATCAATATCAATATTGAAAATAATACGGAGCCAAATATTGGCTTGAAGACGTAGGCAATTAAAGCATGTTTATTGTATGTTGTGTAACGGGATTTCATTAAGAGTCGGAATTATTTCAAAGGCGGTATTGCATTGTTTCAATATAGTCATTAAAGACGTTTCGATTAGGAAATGTCGTCTGATAAAGGTCGATACGAATAATCTCTCTCTTTTTTCTTTCTGATTCATCTTAGAGAAGAGATTTAATTTCCTGTCTTGTTATAATCCAAAGGATATCGGTGCTACGTCCGAGATGATCCGGTTCTCCCGGAAAAATTACAGGCTGGGAAACCAGATTAAGAAATGTAATGACGTTTGTTTCAGCCTGGTCAATAGAACTGCCTTTGATATCTTGCGATCTAGAAAAGCAATGAACTCTACCTTAGAAGGCAGATCCACTAGTAATACACATTCTATCCTTGTTTTAAGCTGCAATTGCCTTCGTTACCATGGCGATAAATGGAACAAATACAAAAAGTCTTCTCTACAAAATAGAAATTCGATTTTGAATATCATTTCTAAATTATTCTCTCGGGGAATTTTTACGATTTGAAAATAGAAAGAAAATTTCAAATTTTATGCTAGATGTATCGGTTTGCTCAGGACACCACGGTGTTGAACGGGGCAGAAATATCTAGCGGGTATCTGCACTTGTTATGTACGTAATTGCATAGCTCTGAAACCGTTTTTGTTTTACAAAAGAATTAGTTGGATACTACAACTCTGAACAGGCTATATCCGGATTATGTGTCATTCCCCGGAGCGATGTAATATCCAGCCCAATAGTTATGCAATAAAGGCCTCACTGGCTCGAGCAATATTCGTATCGCGCCAAACCGCCTTACCGTTTAGCAGGTAGATTTGCAGGAAGGAAATGAGAGAAGAAAATATATTATTAATCTCACCACTGCAGCCGTATTTTAAGATAAAACTTTTTGATTGCGAACCAGTAGAACCGGATACTGAACCTTGTTTAAAATCTCCGATGAGGGTAACAGTAAAAATATCCGACTTAACTGTTAATACCTACTGGCGCTGTTGTGATAGAAAGAAAAAAGTAATCTACCATGAGTGCACTGTTGGTAATGACATCGAACTTACTCCCCGTGGAGATTATTTCTTACAGCAAAGAGCTGATTAGGATAAGTAACCGGACTAACCACATAGCTTTTAGCAGATCGTGATAAAAAAGGTTTTTTGTAATCCTTCACCAAATTTATGAGGAATTTATCGAATATGTAACTTAAGCATTGAAACCTACTGTGAAACATGGGTTTTAGTTTCTCCGTTTGGGTTGTATCCAGTAAAATTATCAAGACAGGGCACACTCAAACATTTTTTATGATGCATCTATCCATCTTCGACTTATATCAAGAATATCTCCACATAGTTTCATAAAGTTTGCCTTTTAGCTGAAAATTACCATACGTGTAGGTGCATAGCACATTTATTATAAATTCCTGTAGATAATGTTTGACCTGGAAGTTTTTATTTCCTGTTGTTGGTTTCAACGATCACAACATCAATGTCAGATGCAGTGTCGTGTTTGATACTTCAGCTCTGTAATGAGGTTATGAAATTAACCAACATTAGTATTGACATAATGCAAAAATAATAATATAAACTCAAAAATTGGTGATTAGATAATATATTAGACAAAGGTACAGATTTATTCAGACTGAGCTAAGAATAACAATAAGAATGAAACCTGCAGCTCCAGTAGAGCAAGCGCTCTCTGTCATAACACTCAACATGACACTTAAACTTTACGTGGTTTCCTGTTGATATTAAAT
Source organism: Argopecten irradians (assembly GCF_041381155.1). Classification (NCBI taxonomy): domain Eukaryota; kingdom Metazoa; phylum Mollusca; class Bivalvia; order Pectinida; family Pectinidae; genus Argopecten; species Argopecten irradians. Next base: position 38,701,011 of record NC_091139.1, read on the forward strand.
ATTGCCGACGTTCGGATTTTAAGGATATATGTTATGAAAGATCCGTCTTATCCGCCTCCCGATTTTGGTCTGTCAGAAGGTCAGATGGTGGTGACAACCATCCCTAAGCACATCATCTTGTACCCATCCGAATCTTCCTTCCCATAATTAGCAATATCAGCAGCGCGGACATCGCATTTTCCATTTACAAAGACGATATCTACCCATCCTTAAGGATTATCTTCCAGTCCAACCTAGTCGATTCCATGCATGCTTAATTGACGTTAAATCCTGATATAAGGCCTAGTTACAATATTACGCAATTCTGTTATTTGAAATATTATCAGGAGTTCAAGGAAAATATTTATGGCTAATTTAATGGAGAAATGATGACATTAATTATATTTACAGAGCGGATTAGTTTGTTTAAATGATGAAGATTCAATGTTTGATAATATTTGTTAATTTCCGTATTTTTGTCTACAGCCCCCTGTCGCTCCAAATACATGGCACGAGGGAACACTAAATGCCATAGAATTAGCTCCTGCCTGTCCTCAACCGAGTGGAGGCCTTTCCTATATCGAATTTCATGTGCCGGGCTTCAACAAGAGTAGTGAAGATTGCCTGTATCTCAATGTTTACACGCCAAAGGTACGTAGATTCATTATCTTATCATCACATCTAAGTGTCACTTAATGAATATCCGCATAGGTACATAACCGTCATTCAAGCATCTGTTACCGACCCACATACCCAGAAGGTGGATATTTTCTTGGGTAAACAAAACGAGATTTTCGAAATTGTAGTTGAAATAAAAACAACAATTACGTATTCGCGGATCAATATGTAGAAATATGCAAACGAATTAACATTATGGCTTTTACAAGTATTTAATTCTATGCATGGTTTATTTTCGTTTAGTTCAAGAATCATACAATGATATCTTAACACAGTTCTATAGGAAACTACCAATGGCGTGTATTGCCATATTGCCATTGGAAAATTAGTATTAAATCTGGATACTACAATATTACATAATCAAGTAACAGGGAAGAAAATAATTTATTTATAAAAAAAGGTCCAGGACATGTTTCGTTTTATACATACAATCTTTTCTTCTGACTCTCAGTCTCAGCTTTGTTGTCGTGTTACCAGAATTACGTTGATTTAATTAACCTGATACACTTCATCCATTTATCCTCTGTCCTCATAAATGATACCTAATCGACAACAATTTGTTTAACAAGCAATAAATGTTTCGACCTTCTTGTACTTTTCGGCGATTTTAAGCTAAATTTATTGATTAATGAAACGACGTAAACGAAACTTGAAACATGATCATACAAAATTAATCATCATTTGGAGAATAATATCGATTTTGTTTTTAATTTTTACCTTAACTTTTGTATTATGTTATATTTATCATTATAGATCCCTGAGCGTCTATGACATATAACTATAAGATACTGCGGTAATGTTTTACGTTAAATTGGTCCCTAAATGGCCACATGTTCACCGAAGACACAAAATTTATCTCGGAAACCAAACACCGAAAATAACGGTCTACGCGTGTGGTTTCTACTCCCTTGTAATAAATATGCTTTTACACTAAATGCTCGGGATCAGATTCATCGCAAGTTCATTGGTAGGCTGCAGAAAACGTTTCATATTTGTGATCCCATTAAACGTATTACTACCTTGATGGATATTTGTTCAGAAAATAACATTTTATTGTATAATCAACGTTTCCTGAAATGAAATTGAGTTTGAACTTTATTCCAAATTCCATCATGTTAATACGCGGGAGAAGAGTGCTTTTGACACGGTGTGGTCGATCGAAGTATTTTTTTTTGTATTATTGGCACAGCTTCCTTGGTGTCAGTATTATCGACATTTAATCAGTAGAAAATTCCTTACTTGTAATAAAATCGAGATTATAGCGGTCCACATCTTTAACATTATACTCACTAATCCAAGACATCGTCACGAACACAGAAAATGTCGATAAACTTACTTAATTACTCTGAAATCGAAAACGTCTTTAGAGATGCAACGCAAGCCAAAGCTAACTTGTGTGCGATAAGAAGGGCGAGTTTCTCCACTTCCATATTAATTGAGCACGCACGAGTGCATAAGCCGACTTTGAAGAACTAATTTCGCCATGGATCTGATATTTCGCTTTCAAGTGTAGCCCTTAATATTTCAAAACGATACGAATGTGATAGGAAGTTTTAGTATTCAAATACCTCAAGAGGTTCATGACTGATTACTTCTAGCTCATAACACTTGCCGTCGGTTACTCTTATAAATGTCTTGTGGTGTAGCGGATAAAATACGGTGATAGATTGAGAAAAAAATATTCATTGCTAAATCTTAAAAATGCACAAATGGCAATTGAACGCAAAGAGATATGGCATTCTTATTTGATGTATTGCTATAAGGAGCTTCCGTGAGGGTAGTGTAGGGATCTGAGAGCACCAGGAAGCACCGACGGCTAAATTCAATGAGAACGAACTTGTACTTTCATTTCTAAATTACACTTTCAGGTTTTTATACATATGACCTCATGGATGATGAAAGAATATACATGGTAGGGGCTATGTAATACATATAGATTATAAGACGATTATACCAGTATGTTCATCAGGCAAATTACCCAAATAGATCATTCATGAATGTTTAAGATGCTTTGAAACATACCGTACCATCGAGAAAACCTCGCTTTACGACCCTAAACTAATCAAACACAGTTTTTATAAACACTTTCAACGTCTATAAATCACTGTTCTTTGTCTGGTAGGAAAGAAAATCGTCCAAAAGTGGTACCACGTTGGTCGGAGAGGAAAATAGATATATGTAAATTAGCACAAGAAATATTGACCCTAACGGCTGTTGTAATTGTAAAAAATACTTTGATTGCAGACTCGTTATATATCACCTGAGTATTTGTATATATTTATTCCCTTAACTACTATCGTAATTTTAGACAAGACTTTACGAGGCAAAACTGTGAAAGTCGATTGCTAAACGCTTTTTAAACGTTGATATCGAATAAATTCAATATTATTATGTCGGAATCCATTGTCTATGGTTCAGCACAGTTATCATGAAACCTGTGGGATCGCCACTGGCTTTGTGTCTCTCTGTGTATACATATTATTCCCCTTATCAGATTATCACTGTCTGTGATCTTTCCTTGCAGTTGTTTTTCGGTCTTATGTATGATATTTTGTGTTTAAAAATAGTTTTCCTTTTTATAAATAAACAAAGGTTTGAATGTAAACAAACACTGTAAGGCTAATGTGTAATGTCTATAAATATAGATTCAATCATTAAAAGCACCGCCTTGATAAATTGTCCTTTATCTAATTACATTTTTGTTGATGGCTTAATTAAAATATTTGTTCGTTTAATGGAAATAAGAACAAATCATTTTCACTGCCTGGTATATGATAGGGGTGTTCTTATGTATTAAAGAAGCACTTCCCTATGAGGAAATACATTAGCGATTTTAAAAACAGTACCATAAATTTATGTTCTGTTTACCTGTATGTGTGTGTTTTTTTTGGTTTTTGTTTTTGTTTTTTTTCATCACATTGTATTTACAACAACATAATGCCACTGGGAATGAAGCTGTAATTTGCAGTTTAGATTACATTCAAGGCTATTTGTAAAGAAAATTCGATTTTTTTTAAATATAACATTTTGAGATTGGTTTGTTGTTCTTCAGAACAATAAGTTCGGCATATAAACGAAGTTTAACTGGAAACATAATGAAATTTTCCTAAGCTGAAGCGGATAAATTAAATCATGAAATTTCAGGACGATTGGGTTACGCTTTAGGATAAGCAAGGCGTCAAACTCAAGTCATGTATAGATGTTTGTTTCGTTACCGTTGGAGCCAATTTGTTTGAAGATTGAAATAATTACGCCAATAATGACTTTTCGTTGGTTCTCGCTCTTTAGCTAAGACTTATGAGAAAATCCACAACTGAGATATTGATTATGTTGACCCTAATACGCCCTCAATAATCGCTTTCAAATTCGATAAAAGACAATCGACACTATTTTTAAGATTTATTGCATGGTAACATAGTACAAATGGGTTGTGATGTATAATGAGCAGTCGATTATGACCAAACCGAGTGATATGTTGTTATCAAATGTGACCTCTAAATGGTTGAAAATAGAATCCAATGAACTGCGAATAGGCATCAAGCCTTAAACAGCTTAATAGTTAGTAGTATTACATACACATAACAATAAAGGGCCCATATATTGCAAATCAAACTATATCCGTCAGGATCCAACTACCTTTAGAAACATTAAAACCAATATTTAAGTACTCTCGTACTAAGTTTGAAGGTTTAAAAAATGATAATTTTGACTTAGTGAAACTTTACTACAATAATTTAATCTGTTTTAGACGTTTTTACTGTTGCCGTATATGAAGTAAATGGAAAAGAATACTTAATTCAATAAACTTTTCGATAAAAATATTCTTTATGACTTTTATGTTTAATAATTTCATTTAAAGCGACAAATTTCAAGTTTTGTTTATAACAAAATGAAATATTTAAAATTAAAATGGAAGCTATCATTATAAAAGGTTGAGGTTCCACATATCGTCGTTTGAAAATCCACCGACAAACTGCCAAATTGGGGTTTGTTTTCTATTGGTGGATAGCTAATGGTAATATGTCGGTCACTGCAGCATTCAATTATATGTCATAGTTGAAGAACAGGAAGTAAATACTTTGGAGTGGTTATGAAATAATCTGATATTTTTTTCTGTTAAAGCTACATGCGTAGCTAGCCGGTCTAGTTAGTGCTAGTACATGTACTTTTATATTACACACAGTATGCTATATACACGGTGAGTTTTTTGTTGATTGTACGAGGAAGTAAATATAACTGTAGAACTGTATAAATATAGATTAATGGTGAGCATAAGGAGCCTGTCTAAATACACAACGCCATAGCGGAGGATAGACTTTAATTAATTAATGTGATACACGGTTATAACGAACCTCTGGGGACCAATAAAATCACTTCGTAGTTCGTTATATACCTATAAGTACAGACATGGTATGACAACCTTGTTCTGAAAAGTAAAATAATCAAGTTATCACCATTGATTAGTTGTAAGCATGTTCCTTATAAACGTGTTTTACTGTATAGTATTAATGTAAATTTACATTTTACATAAACATTATAAAAATGTTCTTCGTTCTGCAGTATCGTCCCGCGACTCCACTGATTTCGTTACATATTCTTTACTACCGTCTGCTTTCAGCATTGCAATATGGCCTAAAATACCAAGTACTTCCTCTGGTCATGTACACTTAAGTTACAGTACACAAGAGGTTGACGAAAATTACTAATTCCATTTCCTCCATGTAGAATGTGTCTACTCATCGAATTACATTACCACTACAACGTAGGGCGACTTTTTACTAGTGATTGTTAATCTTATTCTGCCAGTAAAATCTAATATATAAAAAATATCGAACATAGCGTCATATCGAGAATTCTAATTATATTTATATAAGTGTCTTTGTCGTACAATCCCTTGTCATATTATTATATGAGCATATGCGTATTCGAGTCAATTGGACTCGATTGTTGAGACAACCTGTACCTACGGATTATTGAGGTTCAACTTTTTATATAACAATTTACATTTTGGAATTCCTTTAAAATGATTTCTCTGCATCTTTTTGTTGATCAGTTTTCACTGGAGCTATTCTTGCCAATCCTTGTGTCTCCTTAACATAGAGATAGCCATTTTCCGTACTGCAAAGGAATATCGTGTCGTTGCTAAGGAAATGATAACTCTTTCTCCCAAAGATAATTGACGGGGTAAAAAAGACAGCTCACACGCGCATGGCAATGACGTCATCGATACATGCGGATAGTATTGTCGAGGACACCATTAATTGTCAACACTATAAGATAATTCCTCCTCTGATTTTTTTTTATAACGAGAGAAAACAATCTTACATGGGTCTGTCAAGTGGACAGGGATATGTCAATCCTCGTGTAAAAATTTGGTCGCCAACCCTCGGCTTGGGGGTTGAGATATCCCTGTCTACTGGACGTTCTTGTTATGTCTACGCTTTGATAATGATTCTAAACAACTCAATTTTGCTGGGTATCTCAACCCTCGTGGAAGATTTTGGCCGCCAAAATGATTCTATATTTCCCGGTTAGCGACCTACAAAACCGACAATTAGAAATAACAACCACACTCCCTTTCCGTGTGTGAATAAAGTACGGATACTACCTAAGAATCTAAATCCGTCATAATTTGTCGCATGTCAACAAACACACAGTATCAAATTACTGATGATACGGGCTTGGGAGCCTGAGTTCTACCTGGTGGTACCGGCATACACAGCTATTGCATTTGCAAAATTTAACATTTTGTTTATTCTGTTACAATCCTCCAATGATTTAAGCTGATTTTGTGAACTGACGTGCAATTGCAGTTTATTCTGCGGCAGATTATTTGAATCGGTTTTGTGTTTGATGGTCATTGTGTTTTGACGTTGTCGCCCGTCGATATTTTCAAAATCAGAATAAATGGTCTTACATAATGTACATTAAATTGAATTTCTATTTACTTATATGTTTAACTAATAAGGAGTAGTTTCATACGTCACCTTATATAATATGTTGTGATTGGCTGGGATACAATTCTAAATTAAACGATTACACCGTAATATGAACAGTAAACTGTGTTCAAAGTTAACGAGTTCACTATATTTGTCATATGTTTGTTACAAATAAGTTTATTGAATACGTTACATAAAATATTCAAATTGTTCTCTCATATTCAACAGTACAATACTGTACAAATCTCCTACGATTCACCAATGTCGTCTGAGGCTGTAAAATATGGCTCGTGACGTCACTGCGTCAACAAAACTAATGTTATCTCAGTAAAGATGGATTGTCACTTTCAAAAACCAGAAACTTGTTTTATTATAAAGAGGCAACACAGTAGGATTTACGATAAACATATCACACAGTTTACACGTAACAGTGGGATTTACGATAAACATATCACACAGTTTACACGTAACAGTGGGATTTACGATAAACATATCACACAGTTTACACGTAACAGTGGGATTTACGATAAACATATCACACAGTTTACACGTAACAGTGGGATTTACGATAAACATATCACACAGTTTACACGTAACAGTGGGATTTACGATAAACATATCACACAGTTCACACGTAACAGTGGGATTTACGATAAACATATCACACAGTTCACACGTAACAGTGGGATTTACGATAAACATATCACACAGTTCACACGTAACAGTGGGATTTACGATAAACATATCACACAGTTCACACGTAACAGTGGGATTTACGATAAACATATCACACAGTTCACACGTAACAGTGGGATTTACGATAAACATATCACACAGTTCACACGTAACAGTGGGATTTACGATAAACATATCACACAGTTCACACGTAACAGTGGGATTTACGATAAACATATCACACAGTTTACAATGTAACAGTGGGATTTACGATAAACATATCACACAGTTTACACGTAACAGTGGGATTTACGATAAACATATCACACAGTTTACACGTAACAGTGGGATTTACGATAAACATATCACACAGTTTACACGTAACAGTGGGATTTACGATAAACATATCACACAGTTTACACGTAACAGTGGGATTTACGATAAACATATCACACAGTTTACACGTAACAGTGGGATTTACGATAAACATATCACACAGTTTACAGTAACAGTGGGATTTACGATAAACATATCACACAGTTTACACGTAACAGTGGGATTTACGATAAACATATCACACAGTTCACACGTAACAGTGGGATTTACGATAAACATATCACACAGTTCACACGTAACAGTGGGATTTACGATAAACATATCACACAGTTCACACGTAACAGTGGGATTTACGATAAACATATCACACAGTTCACACGTAACAGTGGGATTTACGATAAACATATCACACAGTTCACACGTAACAGTGGGATTTACGATAAACATATCACACAGTTTACACGTAACAGTGGGATTTACGATAAACATATCACACAGTTTACACGTAACAGTGGGATTTACGATAAACATATCACACAGTTTACACGTAACAGTGGGATTTACGATAAACATATCACACAGTTTACACGTAACAGTGGGATTTACGATAAACATATCACACAGTTTACACGTAACAGTGGGATTTACGATAAACATATCACACAGTTTACACGTAACAGTGGGATTTACGATAAACATATCACACAGTTTACACGTAACAGTGGGATTTACGATAAACATATCACACAGTTTACACGTAACAGTGGGATTTACGATAAACATATCACACAGTTTACACGTAACAGTGGGATTTACGATAAACATATCACACAGTTCACACGTAACAGTGGGATTTACGATAAACATATCACACAGTTCACACGTAACAGTGGGATTTACGATAAACATATCACACAGTTTACACGTAACAGTGGGATTTACGATAAACATATCACACAGTTTACACGTAACAGTGGGATTTACGATAAACATATCACACAGTTCACACGTAACAGTGGGATTTACGATAAACATATCACACAGTTTACAATGTAACATTGGGATTTACGATAAACATATCACACAGTTTACACGTAACAGTGGGATTTACGATAAAACATATCACACAGTTCACACGTAACAGTGGGATTTACGATAAACATATCACACAGTTCACACGTAACAGTGGGATTTACGATAAACATATCACACAGTTCACACGTAACAGTGGGATTTACGATAAACATATCACACAGTTCACACGTAACAGTGGGATTTACGATAAACATATCACACAGTTCACACGTAACAGTGGGATTTACGATAAACATATCACACAGTTCACACGTAACAGTGGGATTTACGATAAACATATCACACAGTTCACACGTAACAGTGGGATTTACGATAAACATATCACACAGTTCACACGTAACAGTGGGATTTACGATAAACATATCACACAGTTCACACGTAACAGTGGGATTTACGATAAACATATCACACAGTTCACACGTAACAGTGGGATTTACGATAAACATATCACACAGTTTACACGTAACAGTGGGATTTACGATAAACATATCACACAGTTTACACGTAACAGTGGGATTTACGATAAACATATCACACAGTTTACACGTAACAGTGGGATTTACGATAAACATATCACACAGTTTACACGTAACAGTGGGATTTACGATAAACATATCACACAGTTTACACGTAACAGTGGGATTTACGATAAACATATCACACAGTTTACACACGTAACAGTGGGATTTACGATAAACATATCACACAGTTTACACGTAACAGTGGGATTTACGATAAACATATCACACAGTTTACACGTAACAGTGGGATTTACGATAAACATATCACACAGTTTACACGTAACAGTGGGATTTACGATAAACATATCACACAGTTTACACGTAACAGTGGGATTTACGATAAACATATCACACAGTTTACACGTAACAGTGGGATTTACGATAAACATATCACACAGTTTACACGTAACAGTGGGATTTACGATAAACATATCACACAGTTCACACGTAACAGTGGGATTTACGATAAACATATCACACAGTTCACACGTAACAGTGGGATTTACGATAAACATATCACACAGTTCACACGTAACAGTGGGATTTACGATAAACATATCACACAGTTCACACGTAACAGTGGGATTTACGATAAACATATCACACAGTTTACACGTAACAGTGGGATTTACGATAAACATATCACACAGTTCACACGTAACAGTGGGATTTACGATAAACATATCACACAGTTTACACGTAACAGTGGGATTTACGATAAACATATCACACAGTTTACACGTAACAGTGGGATTTACGATAAACATATCACACAGTTTACACGTAACAGTGGGATTTACGATAAACATATCACACAGTTTACACGTAACAGTGGGATTTACGATAAACATATCACACAGTTTACACGTAACAGTGGGATTTACGATAAACATATCACACAGTTTACACGTAACAGTGGGATTTACGATAAACATATCACACAGTTTACACGTAACAGTGGGATTTACGATAAACATATCACACAGTTTACACGTAACAGTGGGATTTACGATAAACATATCACACAGTTTACACGTAACAGTGGGATTTACGATAAACATATCACACAGTTTACACGTAACAGTGGGATTTTACGATAAACATATCACACAGTTTACACGTAACAGTGGGATTTACGATAAACATATCACACAGTTTACACGTAACATTGGGATTTACGATAAACATATCACACAGTTTACAATGTAACAGTGGGATTTACGATAAACATATCACACAGTTTACACGTAACAGTGGGATTTACGATAAACATATCACACAGTTTACACGTAACAGTGGGATTTACGATAAACATATCACACAGTTTACACGTAACAGTGGGATTTATGATAAACATATCACACAGTTTACACGTAACATTGGGATTTACGATAAACATATCACACAGTTTACAATGTAACAGTGGGATTTACGATAAACATATCACACAGTTTACACGTAACAGTGGGATTTACAATAAACATATCACACAGTTTACACGTAATAGTGGGATTTACGATAAACATATCACACAGTTAACACGTATGGAGTTATTGTCTCGGATTCTTTCACTAAATACTGTAGAGTTTCAAGAATAACGGGATAACTTAAATGTAAAATTGTTACATAACTATTATGAGTATGATATAAAAAATGTCATTTAATATGGGGATATGAAGATTCTTCGGGATCACAAAATGATTTAAAAGCCTAGGAACGCCTCGGGTATTACTGCATTTTCTGACCCCTTGGTAAAGTATTCCTCCTAACCTCCATATTCTCATATGAAAGAGTCTCTAAACTGTGGGTTGTAGTGGGATACAGTGGGTTATCTACTTATTTCGCTTTATTGTTTTATTGCCAATGATAATCATTTATATACAACAGTCTGTAATATATATTTGTTAAAGGACAATATCGCAAAATAGTCATTAATGTCTGAATTTATATACCTATAGGATCAAATGATATCGGTCGAACACAAAAACGTTTCGAAAATAGTATGACTGATATAAGTATTACGTGCTATGTGCTGGGATCGGGTGGTCCGTGCTCCGTGGACTGTTTTCAGAATCGTAGCTGGCTTACTGAACATTTGACTTATTCATGTTGAAATTACTGTTTTAATGGTTTTCAATTCCCAAAACATGGAAATGTGGGCTTTCGTTTTGGTTAAAAAGTCAAGTATGTTTAATATAAAAGAATATTGTTTAGGCTTTGTAATGTCTATCTGTCACAATTGTTTCTATATAATGCCATTTCTCGTGTACAACAGTATCAGATGCAGCACGCGACACTGCCAAATATGGTAGTTATTATTTTATAACGATTCCCGAGGTTGTTCGCCTTATAAAGATGCAAAACGTGATTAAGTGACAATGGAATCTATAATGTCTCAGTTAACTGTGGAAATTGTTGGTGAAATTTTGTATAAGTCTTTCATATCCCCGAGTGTCATTTCGGAACCTCTACATTGCCTCTATCTAGTACGTGTTCCTTGTATCATCTACAACTTATGTTTATACCAAAATAGGCGGGTAGCATTCAGCTCTCAGGGAATCAAATACACGTTGCAGCGGTTTATTAACAATTTGTTCATACCACACGCGGTAAAAAGAAATTAGAAAAGCGAATAGAAAAATACAAAATAAGCAAACATTAAGATATCATAATTAATTTAGTTAGACATTTTCCTTTAATGTACAGTGGTGATAGAGTGTTCCTAAAGAATAAACACTTTTGCTATATCAACGATAAATGTACATGTAGGTCTTGGTCAAGTAAGAGTAAGTTCACAATCTGAAAAAGAAATAGGTACAGTAACGAAACGCCAAGACATTTTACAAAGCAACCGACACTGTTGACATTTTATTTAAAGGGTGAATAAATACCTACAGTGTCCCTAGATTAGACCTTATAAGGTCCTTATATATACTTCCAACCAATCAAAATATCTCACACATCCCTAGATAGCTTTAAGTCATCAATCCATGATTTCATATAAGGTTTATTTGGTTTATGGTATGAAGGATCTTGTTTTAGAACTTCACTTCAAATCGTTTTCCTTGCAAACCAAGATTAGTAGGAAAAGTGCACAAAGAACAGAGATGTTCATATATCATGAAGTGTTGATATCGAAGTTTGGTATAAAACGTATATACACTAGGACTAATTTTAGCCGGGAAAGGTATGAGTTTCCAATCCATTCTCAGATATCGTTGGATATGTTATTGTTAATACTTGGTAACCTTTTACTGAAAGGTTCTCCTTTAAATATTTGTGACATTTTTTTTAGTTTATACGATATAAGCTTATAACGACGAATGTCTTTTATCTTTTATTGCAATATCATGAGATCACATTGGCAACTAATCATACATCCCCGATGGATTTGTATAAGTAATACCCTCTGAAACAAGAATTACAGGAAAAAATTGATTGAGTGGACTTGTGTAGTCTGGATATGACAATAAAATAAAAAAAAAGTCAATTAAAATGTTAGCGCTGATAACTTCAATATACGTCCAATATGTGGATATAAATTACATAGAAACGTGATCATTGTGACGTCACTGATGTTGACACGGTAACGTCAACTAACTGTTTCATCTTTATGGAATATATCGTCGTTGATATACTATATACCTGGTCTAACATAATCAATTTTGATACAGACACCCCTAAACAAGTGCATTGTTGAAATATGAGCAATAACCTATCTTCTTTAGGAAACTATGGTCGATATAGATGGCATAGCGTTGAATTTAGCGAACAGTTCGCAACAGAAAATCTGATTTTCGTCTGTAATTTGATTTGTGACCTTGTGCTGCTTAATAATTAAAGTATTATTTGATTTTGTATAAAGAAAGCTCTTCGAACAAAAACGACAAACATCCAAGATCGGTTCAATTTTAGATGCAATGAAAGCATTTAGACCATACAATTCCTTACTTAGTGCTACTGGGAACTTAAAAGCAATACGGATTGCTAGCGAGGCAATATATCAAATGTTGTGTTATCACAATCGTAACGATAATCTAGTTTTATTTTATAGAAACAGCCAAGGACACTCAATATACTAGATGATTTCACCTTAATGAGGTAAGTCACTTGGATCGTATAGCGAATACTGTTATATCTCAGTACATAACTTGAATATGTTTCTCGTTAAATACACATGAATACCCCAGCTACTCATAGTGATGTCTTCATATCTCTAACTGGACCAAGTTCAGTGACAACATTTCTCCCTTATTGATGGAGCTGGGGAACCAAAAACAATGCTGATTGCACAGAAGAAAGTTACCATTTTTAGCAACGTTAAATGTTTTATTGGAAATTCGTTGTAGAAAGCTAGCTTTTCAACATTAATATCAGCATACAACAATATTTTAGTAATTAAAGTAACGTTACGTAGTTTTTCCGGAATTTTTCAGTTGTTGTCAGTTGTAAAAAAAACCAACAAAAAAATGGCTTAATGTTTTTCAATCAATATTTGTCGTTAGTCTGATTTTATCACATTGTTGACAAAACCACTTAATTTCTTTGTTAGTTAACATCAAAATACTTTTACCTCTCAAATTTAAAACTTAAGTTTCAGTCATATCATTTGGTTTGTAGTACTGATCAATGAGCTCAACGTTATTAATGAAGCAACATATTAAAGTTTATCCTTCTACAAACTCTGTTCTGAATTGTACTTTTAAAACGTCTCTATGCTGTATATAGCCATGTGTGAATATTAAGCTGGGACATGTTTTGTTATGTTTAAATGGCCGGTTATATTGTGATGTTTGAAATATTTAAGAAAAAAAAACTACAGAAAATTATACGGGTACATTAAACATTTTTTTCACATTAAATTATCTTTCTCTGAACATAATGCTCATTTTTCGACGACATGACATGCGTTCAGAATGTCACTAAAGTTTATTTAGTATCTATAGTTGGAATACTAAAATCTAAAATAGTTTTTAATACTAGTGGAATGCGTTTTCTTGTTTTAAACGGCTGAATGGGTTAATTAGTGTTATCTGTGTAATTATAATTGATGGTCTTGACATTGATAGCGGCAACTGTAAAAGCAGAAAATTGGTAAACATCAAGATAATTAGATATCTATATAAATCTTGGCCCTAAATCTAAAAACTAAATTAATTTTAATGATATTTAGTTACGAAACAGGTAAAAAAAAGCGTGCTATCAGTGCTGTTATGCATCATGATTATCGGCATTTGAATCAATTTAACCTATCAATTAAAATTCTTTACGATGCTCTTTAATCATATCTAGGAATAGATTAACATCAAAGTTACAATTACCGAAACTATTCCACGACTTTTAATTCGATATCTTCGCGAGAAGATAAATGATATATTTTACCCTCCTCACCTTTCACCTTTCTCGTTATAAACAAACCCGTCAGACGGGATTGATTAAAACTACCACACGCAGTACAGCAATGCACGTGCAATTCTACCTTCTCAGAAGTTCATAAAATGTCAATGTCAAAATGTGGGAATTTTCAAGGCTACAAATTTCTCAATGGGTTTCAACCATTTTAATTCACCTCTGTTTTGGAAGAGTATAGTAGAAAGCGTAATTTAGTATAGTGTATACTTGTCCGGAAAATAAACAAACATGTGTCATAAAAATCGAGATAAATATTGCAAATAATCACAATCAAGAATAGATAAAGAACGTGCGTTGTATCTGAAAATTAATATGAAGTTTTGTTTATATATTTTGAAATAGATAAGAAGTCAACTTTTAATCTATAACATTTTTTAACAACTTCCACTGACCTGAAACAGCATTGATATATCGTAATGGTACCACACATTGTTTCATTAATGTGTGAGTACGCCACGCATGATATGGCTCTAATAACACTAAAGTTATTATAGAATGAACAGAAGAAGAAGACTTAATATAAGACATATATTATGACAAGCAGTCTGTAACTTGTTTTTAAAAGAACATTTTTTATATTCGCCCGACTTTGAGTTCAAAAACTTCAAAATTCCTAAGTTAGGAAATGAGCCTTTCAGGAAAGAAATTCGAGTGGACTTTTTTCAGTGTAACCCTGGTGGGATGTCTCAATCTGCATTTTGATATTGGACTTGACATTATTATCACACAAGAGTATTGGTAGTACTAATGTTTAATGAATCAAACGTTTTATAGGTTACTTCAGACAAGCTCACCTTACCTAATCCATCTTTTCATATTACTGAGTAATCTATCCGTGTGGAGAAGTGTGTGACGTCATTAGACCGAAAAAATACGTCGTTTTCTCCGAAAAATATAACACTATGATTACAAACAATTAAAGACATACACAATCAATACCATCTCCTAAGGGCTGACAAATTTCATATTCCGTCTTTGCACATTACAGAGTTACTTCCCTTGCGGGTAGGTATTGATTGTGACGTCATTATTTTATGAGCACAATTCACGTCGTTTTCTCCTGAACGTATGACGTTACACTACGTAAACACATGACGTCACAGTTAATACCTACCCGCAAGTGCAGATAATTCTGTAATATGCAAATTCGGAATATGACTGACTACTGTAAACGTGGTAATATTTGGGAGTGCTTAATTTCACGATTTGCATCTGTAAGAATTTTACGATCATTTTCGCGATAATTTAGCCTGTAAACGTTTTGCAAAGTAGTATTTTCACACACACCAAACACTACGTCCGATAAATTTTCTCGCTGAAAGTCCCTCCGGATAATTGGCGTCAATGTCCTACTCCCGCTTATCTACGCGTTGTTAGTACATAAATTGGAATCTACAGGAATCTACGAAATACAATAAAACTTTCTTCTTAATATCTTTGAGTAATCTTTGTACAAATATAAAATGCTTAAAAACTTATTTTTGTTTACGGTTATCTTCACGTTATAAGTGTACATGCGCAGTTTACTCTATTCGACAATACTGTAGCCCAGATGTAATGACAACTCTCCTTTTTTGCACTGGATCAGACAAGAGCTAGGAGTGGCAAAAGGAAATTGATTATTACTTGTTTCAGATTTACACTCCCTATTGATATCAATTACAACTAACAGTCTGCTGTGTTGGGTTACATAAAAGCTTGGTTCTAGAAACTAAATGTGTAGCAACTTGGTGTTGATTTACAACTGGAATACAAATTATAGAATATCTTTAATATGGTAACGCATTTGGTTTAGTTATATTAAACTGGGAATAGCTATATAGTCTTCATGCTAATTTCTTCCGAGTTTGGTAATTCGATAGCAATAGTGTCATACATCATGTTGTAATCGACAGAGCAATTATTTAAAATGCTTTTAATATCTTTGGTAAATAAAGTCATCTACTTACAGGAGACTGAATACAAAAATCAGTACAGTTATACAAAGAGAGATATGTCATCTTGTATAACTTAAATATGCAGTAATTAAATCAAGGAAATGTTTACGTGCATGCCATACTGTACGTATCCATCTGACAATGCATCTCATTATATCTACAATTGTCACTGCTTCTGTATCGATAAACTAAGTTGGGGCAGATCTTTTTATCTCTCAATAAAACTGATTTAATTTTTTAAATGTGTTATTGCTATTTGACCTGAATAAAATAACTTAAATATAGGATTTTTTTGTGAAGTCATGGAGAAAAGGGCGGGGTTAAGCTGCAGTCAAAAGCGCGCTTTTTCTGGATGGCTGTTGTGCTTGGATAAAAATGACTCCAGTATAATTTTGGCGGCAAATAACACACGGCAAATGATTGTATCTATTGTTCTGGTTGATTTTATTATTCAAATAAAATATTGTAAATATACGGATTTACCTTTACGCAAATTACCTTCTGCTCCATTGGGTTTATCATCTTATAAACTAAGCAAAGTAAGAGGTTAATCCTTAATTCAATGGGACGACTTTTACCTTACTGATCATTTGCGCGGTCTTAAATGACTGTGTATTTCCTTCTAACGACAGTCAATAAATTCCATGCTGTGCTGCAAACTGCCGTTGTGCTCTATTGTAATTAAGCAACAAAAAGCAGTTCCATTCCATCATTGTAATGTGTCACCCTTTGGAGTGGTTTGTTTGTTTTAGCTCCTTCATTCAGAATCTTCCTTTTGTTCTCACCGGGTACAGCAGGTCTGATTATGTTGTATAAAAATATTGCATAATAGACTTTTTAATTAATACTTATTCAAAATAATCTTGTATGAAAATCTCGATGTTCCATCGACAAAAAAAAAATACATACGAATAAGCAAATGGCGATAATTTCTTTTGTACCAATATTCAGTTATATTTTAAATGATCCGTATGCTAAAGATCAGGACAAGACATGAGCGAAGATATTGCTTTTTATCTGATTGGCTGCAGCAAACAATTAGTTCAAATAAAATGCTTCAGGGGAAGTTCTTTGTTTAAACAGACTATCCTATTAGAACATTTATTCCAATATGAAATTCTGTTTTGAAGATTTCCCTTTGGATAGAGACGACAAGCTTTCAATTTGTTATCCTGACGAAATCATGTAAGGTGTTTTTCTCTCCCTCTCTTATCTAAACCAACTGTTTGCTTGTAAGTGTTAGATTAATATAGAATGTTATGATTTTTATTCCAATATGGATTATTCGTGTCGTTTAGATAAAAACACTTGAAATGTTTTCATTTTGTTTTGTAACTCACGAAGGGGTTACTTAGTGTTTGCTGTAGTTTAACTTATACATGTTCTTTCTTCTTAATAGCAAAGCTATAATAACAATCGAAAAATGAAAATTTATCAAATAAAAAAATACATGAAAGTTTTTGAAATTATACAAAAGCATATAGTAACAATAGACTCCATCGAAGACTCCCTCGCATACAAATCCAGTGTAAATCAGTTCTCGTAGCAATCTTGTTGGTCAGTAACATAAACTTATTCCCAGATTTTATATTATTTTCGTTCTCGTTATCATCTCATATTGTGTCGTTTCTTTATTGGTATAGTGGATTAAACATACGTTATAATTTTGCCATTAAATTGCCATTCTTAACATCTCGCATTTTCCTTTGGTCACAGTTTAGATTCTTTCTAATGCATAATAAAATTACAGTCAAACATGAATGCAGCTTAGAATGTTTGACTGTACCATGTCATAGTGCCATAACAAAAGCTTCAACATATCTGGCCACAAAGATATACCTGTTTTCACGATGATAATACGGTATGATTGTTTTACACAAAACCAAGCAAAACTTCAGTTTATTTTTTCGAAATAAGAATGCGGCTGTTGAAACAAATTTAAACTTTGTAAGGTAACATGACGACATTATGTCATTCGTTGTGTTTTACCATATATTGGCCTCCCACTGGAAACTATATCCCTATTACAACACGTACATATGGCGATTTAATTGATATCAAACATACATATGAGTAAAATACAATACACACTTATCAAACAAAGAATCAAATATACTTTTTATTTTATACTCAACGTGATAAAACAGACCATCTGCTGACGGCAAAATAACGGTATTTCATTATTTTCTAAGAATGTCAAACTTAAACTGGCAAATCCACGCTTGATGTACTTGTATGCTTGAACCGTTTTATTTACTGGTTGTTCATTTTAAGATAATATGTTTACTGCTTTTCGTCAGCCTGCTATCTCTTGTTGTTTTTCAGCACCTTTCATCTTATCTGATAATACCACGGCTATCTTAGTTTCAGCTTTGGCCAAACCTGACAGAGGAAGGATGTTTTGCAGATTATTATGCATCCGATTTCCTGTGTCCCTTCTATCACAGAACCGTTTTGAGATTTAGAAATATCTTCTTTTTAAGTGAATACATCCAGTGAATGACAGATGTATCTGATATATGTGCTTACGGTGTGAAGAGTTATAAAACGCACTGCGGTTTTATTTTAGAATATTATCAGAACTACTTTCTTTTACTCGATCATCATCGACTTGTCAAACATTCTTACGCGGCGTCTGCGACCTGTCAGGTACCGCGAACTACTCTGCTTATCTGTATTATGTTAGGAGAGTGAGTGTTGTATGGCCAGTAGCAGTAGGGGGCAGACGTCTGACAGGTAGTTCGTGTCAAGTCAACATTACCCAGGTAACAGTGCGTCCTACTCACGGCTGTTACATTTAGATAACATCCTCGTCGTTACATCATCGTAGGCAACATCTCCCGGTCCAATCATTAATGTAGACCATTTGTCTAGTTGGTTTAGATATGTGTTGATAGGGTTGATAATGTTATTTTAGTCTATCGGACCAGTTTCATGTGGATTTTTCACTTTCTAATGATATCATCACGTGTCGCATTGTAAAAAGAAATGATGCAAAGCAGACGAAAACAACATGAAGAAAAGTTATTCGTTCATATAAATCACTCTTGGACATTGAAGCGTACGTGTAACATCTAGGTAAATTTAGATATGAATGTAAATAAATGCACAGATAATAAGCAGAAAAGTATGAAAATCCAAAGAAGACGTCGATTTATAATGGTGCAACAAATAGTTTAACTTGTTAATGCGAGATACAGATCTAGAATGGTTCTTGTATATATTCTTAGATAAGCATTCCTCAACGAATTACTACATTTCACTGAATTTCAATCATCCGTTATCTTATTATCTTCATGCAAACTCTTACTGTCGCAATGACTGTTTCATTTTTGTTATTTATTCCGTTCGCACAAGGTATGGAACAATAAGATTGTGTAAATGCATAACCTCTATTGTAATCTATATATTATATAATGAAATCAAGAAACTTATGTACAATAGATTGTCTATTATGACTTATCTTATTTTTGTGAAGCATACAATGTACGTTCGCCGATTTAATTTCATCAGTATAATCTAAATTGTATTATTTTCCCTTTCGTATTTGCAATTGGCTTGAAGGCGTCATCTATTGCGTTACTTGATTGCGTCCACGACGCGCAGAACTGGTGTTATACGTGACAACCAAAGTGTTTGTAATGGATGTTCAAATGCAGAAAGCATCTTGGAGACATGGATCAATGCTCACTTTGTGTACAGTTAAAGTCATCGGTCGCTAAATTAAACTTGATTTAACTTTGTTTAAATGCCAGACATGGAAGAAAGACTATTGATTATACCAGCCAAGGCCAAAATGGAAGACTTGTTTTTAACTCTAATCGATGTGTCCCTTTCCATGTTGCTGTATGAAGATCTCTCTGGAGTTTGTCCAAATCATTGTACAAGTGTTTTGAATTGACCGTCTCCATTATATGTTCTTTTTCCTACAAACTCAAGATTAATACATTTAGTAAACAACCCGTATGTGAGTCGACAGACTATCGAAATGGCAAAAAGTGATGAAATTCAGAAATATTTTTCTTAAATAAAATTGCATTTCACACATTTGGCCGTTATCGTACAAATATAGAAACACTTTAATTGAAAATTGAGAGAGTACGATAAGCCGTTGAGGTTTCCACAGAACAAGAACCCTCTATTTCCTACTGTTTTGTGTGTACGTGTTATATCGCTTTTCAAGTGAGGTTGCCTTGAACGCCACTTTACACTCGCAATGTAGCACTCCGTGGGAGAGAGTTGATATGGGACATTTAGTGTTGGATATAACGAGGGTGAAATTGAGTAATTATCATGTTTGGTCTTCCAAGACAAACCTAATCACGGTATATCGCAGTGTTTACAGCTATTTAATTTACCTCGCTGCTGTTTACATACACTCCGATAGGAGGTATGGGCGGGCGGTAACTGGTGCTGCAACCGTCTGATTTGTTGGAATTTCTGTGCAGTCAAACTGCTCTTAAAGAATAAAACCGATTTTTTTTCACTGACAATGTATATCCATTGATGGATGGCTCGTGCATAATACAAACCAATATTTTACTGACATTGTGCACCCGTTGTTGGATCCACCCACTGTCGAATGATTCTTACAGAATACAAAGCAATATTTTACTGACTATGTATAGCTATTGTTGGATCCATTCAATGTCGGAAGGTTCTTACAGAATACAAACCTATCTTTTACTGACAATTAAAAAAATAGTGAATGCAAACTGTGTCTTTATGCTCTTTGAAATACACGCCGATCTTTTACTAACAAATGAAGAGCACGTTGATCAGAACCATTCTCTGTTGCGCTGCTCCTACAAAAAGCTGTCTGTCCTATCTTTAACTGACAATAAAGAGCACGGCGTTATATACATCTTCTGTAAAGACTAATGACTTGCCAAACCTATTCCACACATATCTTTCTCTCTCTTTTACGAAAGACAGACTTCAGAGATTGATATACTAAATGTTTTCTGCAGCAAATAACGTTTGATATATGTGTTTGTATATAGTTGTTTTATTGTCGCTTCACCACCTCCGTCACCGATGTATAGCTGATTGCTGTGATTGATGACTTGTACTTTATATAATCTTCATGACATAACCATATTAATTAATTGCTGTTTCAATAAAAAAAGTTCTACAAATTTAATTTTAAACCTAGCTTGAATAACATTGATAGTGGTAGACCTAGACTTGTGTGCACTTTGAAGAGTACGAAGCGGTCGTTGTGAAATTTTGTTTTCAAAGACATTATCCGGAGAATTTTCGAAAACATTTTTTTTTCAAGGATGCAAAATCTTTACATTAACTTTTTCAAGAATTATCGACTGGATGAAAGTTGGAAATTCTCATTAATAATTTCAGTGTTAAAACTTGTGACACCTCATTAAATACAATCCCGTGTCGTACTTTCAAAACTGATAAAGAGAAATTGTAACATCGTAGTTAAATTTCCATGGTTAATGTTAGCGGTACAACATATCAAAGATGCTTTTTTATGAAATGCGGATTTGTCACTCAGAGTGTGGGATCATTTTAATGGAACTAAAAAAACGCATAAATGACACTGCTTCAATATCGATATTTACGTCGCCTTAATTTTGAAGACGTGTTACTCATTTATTAACATGTTTTATTATAATGAATGTCATTTCAAACCGCGCCAACAACCAAACCAAAACAGCTTTTAATGCGGAGCAAGGAAAATGACTATTACTAAATAGAATCGTATAAAAATTACTTCTAATATCAGAGCTTAACCGCACTAATGAGCTGTTTCCATGTTATAGAAATAGTTTTGGTCTGCTGGTGTTGATATATAATGTTATCTTTATTTAAATGAGCTTATTGTAATTTGAAACAATATGTGTTATATTTACAAACATCTAAGGTTAATTAGTATTGAAGCAAACCTTATCGAATCGTCCTTGCTATTAGCAACTAATGTCAGGTTTTTTCCATGCGAAGAAAATGTCCCAGACTTTTCTATCAACATTTTTGTAGTGACTAATTTTACGTGGCGCATGGAATCTGTTGTACATGATAATTTACATTAACTAGGTTCGAATGAAATTTAAAATATTGTGTGGAAGGTGAAAGTAAGACAGTTTACTGATTATCAAAAGCAAAAATATTCCACAGGTATTTAAAATTGAAATCATTTTCAGGCTGTTATAGTTATCCGAACCAACGGCTTTTCTAACCATTCAATATACGATGGTAACAGCCATTGCAGCTGATTGTAGTGCGTGTGTCTTGACTTCGTCTGGATCAGTCTAAATACTCCTATATCATACCCAGTGGCAAAGATAATGGTATGGTGTCCAACTCAATCCCAGCCTAGATACTGGATCTATGGTTACAGTACTTCTCCTTTCCTTCGTCTATATTTATAGACTATCATTTAGCCAATAATGCCCAGTCATCACACATTTAGGAGTAGTGCTTTTGGCGTAAACAGAGTTACGTTACGGGGTTAATTAGTTCTTGTTGTTGTGTTTGGACATTTATGTTTAATGTAATATTTAATAGAACATTAATCATGATGTACTTTCTTTTTGATTATCGATATGTTGTTGTCACTGGATAATCCCTTTATGACGTCAATCATCGCCGGATAATTAGTTGTACAATATTGCAAAATTTGAATATCCATCAATTAGCAAATTCGTTAAATAAGCTTTCTAAACCATGGTTTGTGACAATGACTGACGTTCAAATGAAACTGTTCATGGATATATGTGTAGTATTTATGAACCAACTCCATTCATTGGTCGGAACATAAAATATATTCCTTTAGATCAATTAGATGATTATCTTCGCTAAATGTTTTTAACATGTATAACTAAGTTGTTATATAGTGTGAAGACCTATAATATCTTATTTCTAACCGTTTTGTCATTGCTTTGTCAAGGAAATTGTTTAAAATTAAAATATCAAAAACCAAGAGAAAAGGTAACGTATATATGTGATGTATCTATCCAATTTTAAATTTTTTGATTTTTATCACAAACAATTACAAAATTATTCATGAAAACTAGTGATAAGCATTTTATATAAAACTGACAGAAGGATATAAACGGAACTATTTATACGGAGAAAACCATGTAGGCAGGCAGGTTGTTATCCTGTATCGTCTGACGTGGAACTGAACCTAATATATATTGGTATACTACACCACATCACTACATTTAGCCTTTTCATATGGTGTAAATGGTGTCTAAACTTTTGCACTAGAAAAAAAGTGAAATGAAATTAAGTCCTACGGTACTGTGGTTTTTTTTTTTTTTTTTTTTTTTTTTTTTTTTTTGCTGTACGTCTGGGATAATCTTACAAGGGTTGCGTCGCATTTGGTAAATATCTCACAACTGAGCCAGTCTGAGTTTCCTTATTTGCATATGAAGACCGTTGGGCAGCTGTTGCGGACGTATATGACACTGAATAATCCCAGTATTTCCTCAGCTTGACGTCACTAACAATGTCAGGACTGGGAAAGGTCAATTGAATTCCGGCCGGCGATCCTGGCGGTAAAAACACCAAACAAAATCAGTATTCTACTACATATTCTGTCACAAACACCTTATAAATACTTGTAAAGTTGTAGATTTAAATGTGATTTGTCTCATCTTTTCAAATACTGACATATGATAATAGGTTATCCACGCGATAAACTTATTTCCTATTGTTTATGTTGTTAATATAGTTTAATTGTTTGAATTCCATGAATTCGTTATTTCAAGGACACGTGAAAGTTAATTTTTGGTAACAAGAATGATGGTGTCGAATTAGAAAAAAACTTATAGTTTATCAGTGAAGGTAAAACAACAAAAGACATGATAGAAGAAACGACGTATTTATATTAATCCAACAACATTTCTATTGTTCGCCATTAATTTAAGTGTCGCTAAGGAAAAGTTAAGCGATACTATTCTTTTAGTGTCTGCCAGCGAGACCTAGTCTATCCAAAGATATTTAGGCCTACCTTCTTTTTTGTGTGTTTTACATCAATAGCTGCCAGGCTAATTTAAGGACGTACCATGTTAAGATAAAATACAACTTATTTTAAGACTTCTGTCTAATTCAGTAATATGTTTACTTTAGTGGTACATACTAGTGCGTTACATCCATAAATAATCAATTTACAATTTCCTACATATCGATATGTAAACTGTGTAAACTGACACTTAATTTGAATTGTTTCTGACTGTGTCAATAGTGAAATAATGGTTTTTTTACTCATTTCAGAAAGGACACCATTTCGCACACCGACTCCCGGTAGTCGTCTTTATACATGGTGGCTCCTATTATAACGGTATGGGTGCCATTTTCGATGGGAGTGCTCTGGCTGCACAGGACATTGTAGTTGTTTCCATCAATTACCGAATCGGTCCGCTCGGTAAGTCCAAAGTATAGCGACAAACTCCCAGTAGTGTAAGGTATGAACATTGTGTAAATAACAACCTTCCAAAATATCTTGTTGTATTTAGCATTTAACAATGAATAAACATAAAAGATGCTTAATTCAATTGTTCATTCTGGATTTGAAATTGTTATGATATATATTTTTCGTCTTAAGGATTACACCTCTGAGAAGTCAAAACTTCTTGTATCAAACCTTTTTCTCATATAGATGTTGGAGATATGAGTTCACACCATCGAAAAAAATAATAATAAAAAAACATTCATGTGCTCGTTATTTAGCTATTGTCACGTCTAACTGACAAAATACATTATATAATTTTGCCCTTTTGACCTTACACACAATAGATTAAAATCATATTTTCTAATACGGTGACTTAAAGGTATGGATGTGTCAATAATTTATTTTGGTCTTCTCTAAAAACATAACAGTTATGATTAATAAACTCATATTTCTTCTCCCAATAACAACACATACTCTCCCTAACCCTTAATTTTGAGCCACAAAATACACCATTTTTTGCCATTTTGCCAGATAGAAAACGTTATGGTATTAAACTTTTATAAACATGTAGGTAATCTTATATTTCACATACATAGCAAACGATCATGCTTACTAGCAACGATCATCGTGGTAAAATTTTAGTTTAACCTATCTGTTAGTTAGGCCGAAAGTTTGTTAGAATTAATCCTCCAGAAATCTAGCGAACATTAGCCCGTCGGGTACATTTACTCTAGTACGCTTTGTAATAAACAATAAAATATTAGGACGCATTTTGTTTCCTAAATGTTAAAGTGTCGAAATCCCCTGTAGAGTGGTTTGGCGATAGAGTAGTACATACCTATTCAGAACATCAGCTACGCCGTCAGTTAGATTGTTAGATTGAATTGAAACTTTCATAAAATACATTATACTGCTAGCTTTGAACATAGCATTTAGTTTTAAATGAGCTAAGCTTCTTCAGTCATCCAGGTTATAAATGCTCGTCTTGGGGAATCTAAGTAAAAGTACAACATAAAGAGTAATGATTTAGGTGTTGAAGCACATGGAACGTAGTATACTGCGTGTTACGTTCAGTACGATGAAACTCATTAATATACATGTAATGCTTCATTTTGTGGATTTGTTCTTTCTCAAAATAATGACTACACGGATGTAGCCAAAATAAACCTTTGCCAATAAATACACTGTAAATGAAAATGATTAATGCGCTTCCTCTTTTGAACTCCCTGGTCGGTCTGGTTTGAACGTGTATCGTTTAAAGTCCATCTACGTGTTTTGGATATTTTTGTTAGTGATGGCTGTTTTAGGTGTACAGTACAAAATAATATATTAACATGTGTGTTTGATTTCCTATTTAGGTTTTTTAGCAACTGGTGACGCCGATTTACCAGGGAATTATGGGATGCTGGACATAATAGCCGCCTTACAGTGGACACGGGATAATATTGGTTACTTCCATGGCAACCCCGATCTGGTCACAATAGACGGTCACAGCGCGGGAGGGTGTAGTGCTGGTCTGGTGATGATGTCCCCCCTCGCTAAAGGTAAACCACCCCTGTAAAGAGTCATATCTACAACCTTATATTATATTAGTAAACTATGTCCCATACAGGTGTTAAAGGTCCCACTTGTAACAGGGTCATATCCAGGTGACAACCTTATATCATAGTAGTAAACTATGTCACATACAGGCGTTAAAGGTATACCGTCTCCCTTAAGGGTCATATCCAGGTGACAACCTACTTATAGTAGTAAACTATGTCCCATACAGGCGTTAAAGGTATACCATCTCCGTAAAGGGTCATATCCAGGTGACAACCTTATCATAGTAGTAAACTATGTCCCATACAGGCGTTAAAGGTATACCATCTCCGTAAAGGGTCATATCCAGGTGACAACCTTATATTATAGTAGTAAACTATGTCCCATACAGGCGTTAAAGGTATACCATCTCCGTAAAGGGTCATATCCAGGTGACAACCTTATATTATAGTAGTAAACTATGTCCCATACAGGCGTTAAAGGTATACCATCTCCGTAAAGGGTCATATCCAGGTGACAACCTTATATTATAGTAGTAAACTATGTCCCATACAGGCGTTAAAGGTATACCATCTCCGTAAAGGGTCATATCAAGGTGACAACCTTATATTATAGTAGTAAACTATGTCCCATACAGGCGTTAAAGGTATACCATCTCCGTAAAGGATCATATTGAAGAGACATTTTGAGCATATTACGGGACTCAATCCTAGAACTTATCATTGAATATAGTTTTTTCATGAATAAAGTGTGGAAAGAATTTGTGACTTAGATTGTCCATGTATAAAATGGGGAAAGGATTTGCGACTTAGATTTTCTATGAATAAAGTGTGGAAAGAATTTACGAAAACACACCGATAATGATCTATAAGTTAAAGAATATCCCACGCACCTGCTTCGTCTTGACAGATCGAACGCACCGAAACATTATCCTCACATGTATTTGAACTATTCTGAGAGACCCAAGCAACCGCAAATGTAACGTTTTTGCTGAAATTCTCTGGATTTTGTTGCTAATATTTCCTAGTTATAGAACTTAAATAGATGAAGTGGTTTTATCTGTAATGAACAGCTTGCTCTCTGTCACTGGAGTGGGATTAAGTATGGTGGTCGGTAGGATTACGTGAGCAGGTGCTTGCTATCCATCTATACTCATTAACAAGCCAATCATTGTCCCGTTCAGCTTATCACCCACAATACACCTCTCCTGCTGAGCACTCCTGGCTATAAATCAAAAATAATGTTTGTATGCTTTCTGCATACCGACATTCATAATGGAAACACATTGGGTTCTATGACTTTACGCAGGAAGGTGTCCTGGTACATCTGATAAGCTCTTCTTAGTTGGCATCATAGGACAGATAGATAGAAATCTTATATGAATATGGCGTGTTTCTGTGTGTAATGGTGAAACTTATGATATTTAAGTTAATAGCTGTATCAATCATGGCTTTCTAACCGCCATGAACATTGCACGTAAACTGCACTTGAGATTTACGAGAGCAATAGAAAGATATCAGCGCCATATCCTAATGCTCATTTGTGAAGCAGTTTTGTTGTTTATTGACTTAATCTTTATTCTCGGAAGTGATCGATACCAGAAGCAGTGCTGATAGTTCGGAGTGAACTAGAATCCAGCTGTGCTATGTAATGTAGTAGTTACCTCATACGGTATTCATGCAGGTTTTACTTTTCTGTATGCATTGCATAATTCAAAATGATTGTCATTAAAAATAAGTAATCCGCATTTCCTCATCACTAATAGAATCAAACATGGGTCTGTCAAGTGGACAGGGATATCTCAATCCGAGTGGAAGATTTTGGCTGGTCAACTCGAGGCTTGCCGAGGGTTGACAGCCAATATCTTTCACGCGGGTTGAAATATCCCTGTCCACTTGACAGACCCATGTTTGATTCTTTTTCTTCCATATTTGGTAGACAAAAGACGAAATTCCTGTTTGTTTCCTGTGCCACTATGCAGGAGTTCAAAATTGATGACGTCATCTACAATGCACGCCGCATTTATTGATGACGTAACGTAATTGTCTAGCGCATGTGAGCTGTCTTACACCCCCTGTGTAAGATAGAGATATCTTTTCCCTAGCAACCGCGGGATATCCCTGTGAATTATGGGAGAAATAATTATCTACGCTTGTGAATGGTTATTGATTGTGACATAATTTGTTTCCGAGGGTCGGTAATAATGACTCGAGATGCACTCACAACATAATGACGTCACAATGGATACTTACACGAATGGCAGGTAAACTTTGTAATATGCATAGACTGTATTGGTGATGTCGAAACACTTTTATATTCACAACTTCGGTGATCCCGTCATTTGCGTCACATACACCTCAAACTTTCTCCCTTTTAATGGTGGCAATTAGGTGATCAATGGGATTCCATGGCCATCTCACCAACAGTGTTTAAACGAATGTCATGTTAATTTTAATTTCATATTAAGGAAATATTCCAGATTATTTTGAAACGTTCAAATGTGAAGCATATTGCAGTAGCGGTATCAACGAACTAAAACGGTAAAATGGATACAAAACGCTTACTGTAATAATCACATTAAATAATGCTAATGGTATTTTTATTACATTAGTTTCTGAATGATATAGTCCAGATAAATTTTCAAGAGATGCAAGTCTGAAACAAACCTAAGGTATCTTTCAAATATCATAGACTATTAAATATTTTCTAATATTTGAAATCTTTTCACAAATGGAATTCTCCGTGTGATGTTACTGATTGCCACAGCTTGATTTAAGATTTCATAATCATTTGTGTGCCCATAACGTTTAACTGATTCTATTAAATTAGCATGTGTTGTTACGTAATATTCAATAAACCAATCAAATGCGACATCCACGATTGTCTGCCATGTTTTATTTTCCTCGTGAACCATGCACACAATGGACACGTATGTCTGGGGAGGAGATAAAATACAAATATAATCTGACAGTCAGATGTTTATTGACCGTATCCAATCGATTTATGTTTACCCGGGAGACTGACGCAAATCAGATTAGTAAAATACGTTTTTGTTTTTTCTTGTTTATTTACAGGACTTTTCCGAAGAGTGATTATCCAGAGTGGTTCCCCTTTGGCCCACTGGGCGGTTACAAGATACCCAGGGGGACAAAGCGTCCACTTTAAAGTGTTCGCCTCGGCTTTCGATTGTCTGTTCGAAGACTCTGCAAAAATCAAGAAATGTCTGCAGGCTGTTCCTTCGAAACGCATGCATGCCTTCATTTCCCAGAATTATGACGTAAGTAAAGAAAATGTTTGGACAGTGCATTTTGAAATTGATGCCACCAGACAAAGCAAAACTCTGATTTCTTATCTGCTTACTACGTGTATTGGAAACGGATATTGCCAGACAATCCACAGCCTTAGGTCACTTCCCTCTACCACTTAACTCTACTTATAGTGATAGTTTATCAGCTTTATCACATTATCCTGCAGCTTGAATGAAACAAATATTTACAGTTAACACACTAAAGAATAGCAAGGTATTCTCTAAGTTTACATATAAAACACTATCATTGTGTATTCACCGTTTTGTACCTTTGGCACTTGCTCCCCACTACAGACATATATATCTGACTTACTATGGAGATGTTATGTACTGTTGATAGACATGCTAGTCCGGTATCGAGGCTGTCGTCGACATATCTTACCGCCTCAAATCAGATACAACGTTCATACTCCATATGTTTGGCTGCGGTAGGGGTCAAACGGAGACATTTAATCTGATTTGGTGAGTACATGTCTTCTGACCGACTCTTATGATATGTTAAAGTCAGACATCCATATCTACAAGCACATACGTTCGAGCCTATAAGTTCACTAGTATTTTTGTATTAACCTCCAATAGAATTTGTAATAAACTCCAACAATAGCTTGGGATATCTTGATTTTGGATACTTATTAGTGTGAATTGCTTCTCAAAAAGTAATACCCATGAAAGCTAAGAAAGTTTTTGAGCTTCGACTTCAGATCATTGACACAATACCAAAGCTCATACACAAGAGACTTTTACTGACGAAACATATCTCATTAACTATATATTGGCTGCGTAATATATCGACTACCATAATAATAACGTAAAATAAATTGAAACACGTATTAACAGCGTGTTCTTGAAAAGTACGTATTCTTTGGTTCATTGTCACTAGTGCTATAAATCTAGGTTAAACCATTTGTTTGGCATTAATCTTCAATTTAAATCGGGCACATCAAGATATGAAACGCATCTCACATTAGCTATCAATGCACCGTGATTTTTATTGAATATCTCCATTCTTTAAAGCATTCTAAATGTGCCAGACAATACGACATCGTAACACCTTGGTGGAACTCTGAGGTTCATCTCTTTAAATGGCAAAACAAACAGACCGAGGTCTGTCATTAGTTTTCATTTTATAGAATTTCATTAATCTTCGCGAATTATTTTAACATGACAAATATTGTAACAATAATAACTTTGTTGCGTTATCCTTTCGACTTAACACATAAATGTACTGTTTTTCTTTATTATATATTCCTTTTTCCTCGGCGCTTCCACTAAGATATGTATATACTATCGTTATAACAATATCAAATATCTTTTATCCTAGGCGTCACCTTCACTGTCCCCACAATTCCGTCCGGTGGTAGATGGCTATTTTATGCCGGATACTCCGGAGAGACTGGCGGTATCAGGAGACTTTGAGGTGGAAAGCATTCTAACTGGTGCTACCAAAGACGAAGGGCTTATCGCTGGTATGTACAGATAAGGATCGTCCTTGATAGCACGCCACCAAGACCCGGAGATTTGTCTGTGCTATATTAGTAATTAGATTGATATTCTTCTCCAGAACCTTGACTTTTATATGCGGGCTATCATCTGTAATTGTATCTGCATTATATCACCTTCATATCTGAAGAATTATTTATTAATATCACGGCGCCAGTTAACATATCTACTGATTTCTTTTGCGAGATTGATTATAAAATGTTATTTGGCTAATGTGACGTCACATACACTTATCGATATTTGACGATGTTACAGTATAAATTGTGTAATATTACGTACAAGGCTCCTTCACGTCTGTGATTAATTACAAATAGCCACCACTTATAACTGATGACCCTGGGTTAGTGATACATATTTGACATGCACGATAGCAGTTAAGCGGAGGCGAATTATATCGCACATTCACTTCTGGTCCATGTCGTTATAATGAAAACTATGTGAGGAAATTACTCCATAATCACAAAGTGTCTGGGCGAGCTACTGAACAGGCATACAAACGTGATTTATTGTGAGGTAAAAGTGAATTTGTTTTCATAGTGAGAATAAATTGTAGTTTATTACACATTCAGTTTTACTGTTCTTAAACGAAATACATAGATGTTTTTTGTCTGTCGAACGTACATTATCGGCCATACCTTGCGAACGTATGATGACAGGTCAAACCAAATCTCAATACCCTGTGTGGCACTTGGTGCTGTTGATAAAACAGTACCCATATATACTATGTACTGTTCCCCAAGTCATAATCGAGGTGGTTGTACAAGTTATAGTTAAGAGTGCACAAGACGCCGATGTTACATGTTTTCCAAGCTTTGTTGGGTTGACGTGTGACTTCCACTGTTAGATGTCGTTTGCGCATTCTTTACTTTGACTAGTGATGCCGGAACTGTCCTGTTTGTCTTGCTCAGCATGTTACTGATGACCTAATATTCATTGCTAACAAATGTTAGCTGAGTTCATTTCATTTCATTTCTTCATTGGCTTTGTTACAAATGTCATAAGGCAACATATAATACATAAACTAGCCCTATCTTGGTTGAGCTGATCTTTGGTTAGGATAGACTTTGACAACGCTGTAAGACAATACCGCAATTCTATATATATCTCTAAAAACCTATTATAGAATCCTTAATAGGACAGTAACGTTACGATACATTCTTGTTCGTGTCAGGGCGATATTCCATAGACGATTGCATGGTCACAAGGAAATTACTACCGTCGTGAGTGATGTAAGGATTAAGGGATTACGGTGTAATGAGCAATTATCGCAACCGTACTCACTCTGTGCATTCACACGAATCCTGTATAAAATTACATCTGTTGTTTTTCCTAATTCAAATTTGCTGTCAGGAAAACAAATATGTTCGAAGAATCCGTAATCATTTGGTATTCCTGGGACTGTAGTTAGTTTTTGGATATTTGGCCTTGGCATTTCATTGGCGTCAAAACAATGGCGGAGAGCCGTAAGGATGGATTTGATGATAATGTAAAACAACTGCTGGTCTAATTAAGGAAATACAGTGATAAGGCGATCGGACAATACGTTAGCGATCAAATTGAGTTTTCCTGTCTGTCTCTCATAGCCCGGCGGTAATATGGACTGATATGAAGTATATGGATGTAGATAAAATTGTTTGTCCCATCCTGATCGAGACAGAAATAAAGATAGCTACGATGTAGGCACAAGTCATTTAAAAGGAAAGTATCGCTGCAACATTTTAAAACACTTATAGCCGTTACTAGGAACGTATAACAAAGCAATTTCTAATTTTGGTATACACACATTAGAAATATAACACGAAGTGTGTTATCTGTTTGAAAATGTTATCAGTATTTAATAAAAGAATCGCTAATGGCTTTAAAACAAATAAAATTGAAGTTCCGTTTCGTTTTAGATTTCCTAATGATTTTGTAGATATAAGCTAAACAGCTATTAATCAATCGCTATTTTTATGAAGTGCGACGATAGTTTATGGTAAACAGTGTGCATATGCAATACGTAAAACAGGAGTTCTGATTCGACTTGATTCTACCTTTACATATAATTTGTTATAAATCTCAATGATAACGAAAATGTAATGGAACAGTCACGTCAACACTTTTTGTCGTGGTTTATGATTCCCTTGTTGAGCTAATAAAATAACTATTGAACCTTTAGCAGATTGAAATGATTAATGAGCAAAGCGTTCTTATTTATTGACTTAACACATGTGCAGTTTGTATTTTCAAACAATAGCGTCCATATTTTTTTTTTTTTTTACATTTTTCAGCAATTCCATTCATTAAAGAATTCGGCGGTAAAGGCCAAGGTCGTGCAAAGCTATTGACCTTAATGTACTGTTTTAGAGGAGACCTTCCAGAAATACCTGGTATCGTAGGTACGTAAAGTGAAAGTGAAAGTTGAATCAAAATATGCATTTTAGGTTATGTATCAGTTACCTACATATGGAGTGTGCAAATGTGAAATCATAATTATGGCGTATTATAATGATTTATTAATAACATTATCTGTATTTTTAAAAGAGCAACAAAACAAACTATAATAACTTGAAAGATGCTTTAATTCATGGTTATTTAATGTTTCAACTAATTTAAAGGTAACTTATGGACAGGTTATGAAAAGATTTCAGAAACCTTTGTGTACCAAAGATTTCAAGTGAAATCGAACGACTGAACACCTCTGTACATACGGCTTGACGACTACAGTTTATATTTCTTGCTTCGTTTGCAATCCTAAATGGTATGGATATTTTATTAATTAGTAACAGCCTATGTCTTGTTTAAGCTGTTATGATCACGGGTGAACAATTTTATCCAGATTCTGATTTTGTCCTGTTCGGTTCCAGATACGTTGTTGGAGCATTACACGCAGTGGCCTTATATTACCTCAGACGCATCAATACAGGATAGCTTCTCAGAGGTAGGTCGGCCCGTCTATTTATTGTATCCCAGTTTGTATTAAAATCAATTTTACCGCAGACGTTTTACTTCCCATTACTGAATTTTAAATAAAGATTAATGTGTCTTTAAAAGTAAGGACGTCTATTTGAGTCGGTAACCTTCCGCAATGCAGTTTCTGTTAAATTCTTTGAATTTTGAAGTCAAATGGTTATTGCTTTGAACAAAACATTCACCCTGTTTACAAAAAAGAGGAAAGTGCATGGGATAATAACGTTGATTCTTAAGAAAATATCATTATTATGAAATACTATTCCAGATGTATTTTTGGATGAGGTTTTTCGAAAAACATTCGCTAGTTTCATATAAATAGACAGATTACTCTTTGTATCTGTAATAATACATCATTAATATTATCATTTGTGGTGTTATTAAGGTTAATGTGCCTCCAAAAACAGAAATATGGTTTAAGATCTATAAAATACTATGTTTTAGTTTTAATTTAGTCTACAACTGCCATTATGATAGCGCTTGTTCGTTGAAAGTTCTTCTTTTCTCTGTCATTTGTTAAACATGAAACATTAATGGGTTTTAGGCTTTACATAAAAGCTAAGCGTTTCCCTTTGATATCAAATGATCGTTATGAAGTAAGATGTAATTTACCTCAGGTAAGAACACAATTCAGCTACTGCAATATTCTAGGTTTTTGATCCCTCGGGTAGTGCTACAGGATTAATTGGCTTTAAAAGATTACGTCGTGGTTTTCTTTGTTAATGATGCTCCTCGAAACCAATCATGTAACAATCAATATCCCTCCGTAAGATAAGATAAGATGGCTCGCTATGACCTCATCCCATGGTTATAAAACTCACGGCAAAATCTCACGGTTGACATCTTTTCATTGTTTCAGATGATGATTGTTAACCACGTGAATATGTTTTATATGGTTTCGCATAAGTTACAACTACATTGATATACAACAATATGAGACATTACGTTTTCATGACATGGACTAAATTGTCGTCATGGTCTTTCGGGAATGCTTCCATCTAACATGCAATGTTTGCGTAACATTTTTGTATCTCATTGTCTATTGTTTTGTATAAAAAAATTGTAGATTTTTGCTATACACCAGTAAATGTTCTTTGTTCTCAGGGGAGACATATAAATATCTTCCTTGAAGTTTCCAATGTTCACCAATTCCATTGTTTCTACGTATTATACTCATTCGTGATGCAAATATAAATTCCGGTGTTTTCTCGATTTTACATAGACAAAGAAAAATGCCAAGTAATTGAAATTGTAACCAACGTTATCAATATGAAGAAAAACATGTGACATCACAACTAATAAATGAGCGCATGAAATACTAAGATAAAATGCCACAAAAGTCGTTTAGATTTTCAGAACTAAATTGTCGTCATAATTTTTCGGGAATGTTTCCATCTAACAAGGAAAGTTTGCGTAACATTTTTGTATCTCATTGTCTATTGATTTGTATAAAAATTGTAGATTTTTGCTATACACCAGTAAATGTTCTTTGTTCTCAGGAGGGACATATAAATATCTTCCTTGAATCCATGGTTTCAATGTATCATAATCATTTGTGAAAAAAAAAACCCAGATATTCTAAATGCATTCTTGCTTTGTATGACACTGACAGGAACGTGTCGTATCTGTAATTTAACATTTTTGTTAGAACTTTCATTCGAAAGGTGTGTCCCCTACGTAAACCAGTTGTAATCTGGTTCAATAACATAATCATATTGGTGCCAAAAATGAATTAAACAAATGCAAAAAATGAACAATAATGTAATTCATTTGTTCGTTTTTGATTGTTTGATATTTTTAATTAAAGCATTGCCATAGAAATGTAAATCGAATTCATGTTACAAGTAGTTGTAAAAAAAAATTAAAAAATGTAATAAAATGTATTTCTGGACACAAATTCGATAGGTTGATATACCCTACTTTCAGTAACCACAAAGTTTACTAAGACAGACTATTTGTTACGAAAGCGAAAGAGGGATAACTCTCGCTTAGCTAACGACTTCAAGCAGTAGTGTAATGTAGCGGTGCTATATTGTTAACGTTTCCCTAAAGTCGAAACTGAACTGATTAAAATTAAATACTCTGATATCGTTATCAAATTTGTGTTTTTAAAAATCCGAACATATTTTGAAAATAATAAAAAATGAATAAAATATATGTATTTCATTACCGCAATGGTTTGATGATAAAAAATATTCTCCTTCATTTCATGTTCACATAGGCTATATATATATGAACACAGACGTACAATAGTTGATGTATTATATCAAATGAGCTCAGTTAGATAAGATAAATACCACTTTGCAATTATATGGTAACATTTTTCGGTGTTAAACATGCTAATTTAACTTTTACCTATCGACAAATAATACCTATACATGTATATTATAGATGGTAGGTGACTATTTTATCATGGCGCCAACATACAGATGTTATATAAAATATATACTTACCTATGAATTATTTAGTGACTATTACATCACGGCGCCCACACACATGTTATATAATATATTTTACTTATATATTATAGATGGTGGGTGACTATTACATCACGGCGCCCACACACAGATGTTATATAATATATATTTACGTATATATTTTAGATGGTAGGTGACTATTACATCACGGCGCCCACACACAGATATTATATAATATATATTTACGTATATATTTAGATGGTAGGTGACTATTACATCACGGCGCCCACACACAGATATATTTATATATATATATTTACGTATATATTTTAGATGGTAGGTGTGACTATTACATCACGGCGCCCACACACAGATATGCGTCGTATATATTGTCCCAGCGCAATGCCTCGGTCTACTACTGCCCACACACAGATATGCGTCGCTATTGTCCCAGCGCAATGCCTCGTCTACCTCTACAGCTACGAGTACAAGTCCGTGTATGCGCTGTGGGATGGTGTGAGTACCAAGGTGTGCGATTAACTCTATTGCACGTGCTGATTTGAAGCATATCAATATTATTTGTATTTTTATCATTAAGTTATACCATTCAGCATGTTTTCAAACTTTTTTCTCTCCTAAAACTACAGTCAAATCTACCTTAGCGACCACCTTTGTTCAAATCCCACCTGCTTAAAAAGACCACCACCCGTTTATAAACCTATTTTATTTGTGTCGTTTGGGGTCTGTATAAGACAGGTTTGACTGTATTACTTTTGTGACATCATTTTAACGTAGTTGTGGTATTTTAACATACCTCCTGCACGTTATATAAATACCATGTCATTATTTTAGTGATAATACCAAATTTCAGTACTTACCTTTGATATAAATGACCAACACGAGGGAAAGTGTTTGCAATATACAAAACAAAACGATCTTTACAAAATCAAAATTGCTAAGCGGTTAATTCACAATGGTGTGTTTCAGATTAAACGCTGGAACCTTACTACGTTGATGATCATATAAGTAAAATTTCATCTTTAATACAAAATATATGTATCAAAATATGCACAAAGAGACTTTGTCCCTTAAATGTATTTTTTAATCTATAATTGGTGTGTCTTTCACAGATACTGTAATAATCAATCACTGTACGAAAGTTAAAAAAAATACTGAGGGTAGGATAGTTTTAACATAAAATACGTAGACTCTAACCACTTTGATATAACTTTTGATAGTAATAAATACATTTGTTGATATTCAAATTCTATATTCTACCAATAATCATTATTTTATAAAATATTGATGTGTGTTGGTTAGAATTTTTTCTTTTCCGACCTGATAAGACGTTAAAAGTAACTAATAATAACAGATATGTCAATCGCTTTTCCACTTTGCTTTATACCGATAGAAGTGTTGGTTTCTGTGAATAAATAAACTACCATTTAAAAACATTTTATGTTCATATGTACATGATGATAAGAGTAAATTTATAACAACCTTTAATGCAGTGTATAGTGCTAACTCAAATATATAAGCGACGTACTGATAAATATTGTATTATCTACTATTACTTATCAGCTATAAAAACTTTGGAAAGCAACAAGATATGAAATCAGTTTGGGAGGCGACGTTAAGATAATCAGCCACAGAAATAGAGACAAGAACTTCATCTATTTCCTATAAGTAATATAGCCTGTACCAGAAATATCGACAATCGTTTCCCTAGGGCTACTAAAGCACTCTTGAATGCTAGCTGTATTTTTTTAAGAACAATGCTCACCAGCATGCCTTGCCGTCAAACTATATACCTCCATTTATCATAAATTTTGTTTTAGTTTTCTTTTGCATTTCGTTTTAATTCTTACGATTGATAATTTATAATTTATTATATCTGTTGGTAAATTAAACATCAACAAAGTTATATATAAATATACATGTAGACTCTTCCATAGAATAATAATATAATGAAGTTACAATAAGCATGGCGATTTATTTAAATAAATCAAGCAAATGTTGATAATAACGTTACTTTTGAAATTGCCAATCGTGAAATGCATGTTTCAAAGGCAATAAGAATAGCAAATAAATGTTAATATAATTAATAAAAGTTTGTATGGTGAAAACAAAAGGAAAATAAAACAGGATATGAAATAAAAGATAGATGCACATAGCATTAATATTTAAATAATGCAGACAAAATAAATATACTCATGATTGTTTTCTTTATAAAAGTCAATGCTAACGAATAATTTATGGTGTTTCCAGGTGTAATTCATGGAGCAGAGCTGTTCTATCTATCAGGGTTTCCAATGTCTGGCCACGCCAACTTCCGGTACAGCGAAAGTGACCGGAAGATGTCTGAAAATCTACTGTTCCTTTGGTCAAGTTTTGCACGGAACGGGTAACATAAATCTTATTGATGTGCTCCTACATCTTTCTAGAAATTAAAATAAAATAAATTGGTGTATTTAGTTAGTTTGATAGTTACGTATTGCAATTAAAATGTGTTAGTTGATAATAAGATTTTACGTTATATGCTAGATGTGTGAATATATTGTTCGTTTGAGAATGCAGTATTCTACATGGATTTTACATGGATTCATGCTGTCCATATCCAGAGCACCTGGCTCTATTGTCTTTCTACCGAAGTTGCAGTATATTTATTTCGTTTTTAATTGTTTTTGTGTTATGGAATTAAGCTTAATTTATAACTTCGATGATATTATTAACTTATTTTATTTCATTTTATTTATTTGTTTATTTACAGACTTCCGTCGCTCATTCCACACAAACAGTTTTATATAGACAGATACTCTGTAAGTAGGCCGACGTTTGCCAGAATAACTACCGGAAACCAAAAACCTCATATAGAAATGGACATCAACCTAAAACCAGACAAGTTGTCGTTCTGGAACGAGAAAGTCCCCAAGATGTACCGCCAGAGGTACGCCAACCGACTGGTAGCGAAGGGAGAACTTTTAACACGTGATATCGTTATTAGTAGTGCTAATTCGTGGGCCCTAATTGCATCATGTATTGGGCTCTCAGTGTTAACGATTTTATTCTCTATAGGATATTGTAAAAGTAGACGAAGAATAAAGAAAATTTTACAACACAATGGTGTACCAATGTCCAACAGAATTATTTAAAACGAGAGGTTATAATGATGTTGATAAAATGTCCTGACCATTTACATGTACAACGGTACACCACTGTTGACAATTGTACCATCCAGAATTTAGTCAATCTTATTATTTGATTTTAACTACCAGATTCAATAACTGTTCAATAAAAGTATTAATTATATATTTCTGATGCCATATGTAAACAACGTCGAACAATATTATGCCAACCATGTCGAGTAGAATGACATAGGCTTCATCACAGAAGAAGTGAACTAATGTTCAACTAATGTTCAATACAATTGTATATTCTTTTAAGACAAAGATAGCAACCATCGTACATGGCGATATATTCTAGGTAACGGTGGTGTACCGATATTCCACAAATGTATTATTATACCGCAAAGCGATATAATAGCGATGGTCGATCATCAAAATAATTAATTCGATATCGCGTATAAAATGTCAAATAGAATAATGTATATTCGGTTTACGGTTATATACTAAATAACTACATATGTTGTAAGTAAATATGTTTAATTTTTCTTCTATTTAGCTGTAGATTCGGAGTTACTGGATCAGATTGGTGTTCTGTTGTTCAACAAAATGATATATTATTCTAGATTGTTACCAATAAGATAACACATCCTCTTTCTAAATTTTAATAAAACGACGTATCCCAGATCACAGTGGTATACCATTGTGTAGTGTAATCCTGAGGAACACGTGATACGATTTGATATATATGTTTTATATTGCCATTCATTACAATGAAGTTGCCTTAGAAACAATAATTCTTCGAACAAATAAACGGGTCTTCATTTTTCACATTGTCCCATACTGACCCATTTTGTATTTTCATCATTGTTTACATTTTACTTATTGTTTGTGATCTGATATATTCTACTAATGTGAGACTGTCATTATTTAAATGATTCGTTTCTTCAAGAGCTGTCATGTTTTGTTTGCGAAACACATTACGATTCTGAAGAATTTAAAGCGGTGGTCAATCTCCTCAAATGGTATTTCCATGCCCTCATTAAAATTGATAACATATGCATGTAATTGTTTTGCCAAGTGATATTGTTGAAGATGTATACATGTAAAGAAGTGTTAGCGCAAGATATGAAAAGAGCTCCCACTTAACTCGGGCCAGATTTAATTGATTATATCAGATTTATAGAAAAAAAGCACTTGATCAAGATAACGTTATACATTGGGATGCGAAATCACCATTAATCACAACCAAATGATTTTGAAATAAGATATATGCCTCAATAAATCATACGAGTTGTGGAGGAAGGAA
Organism: Argopecten irradians; assembly: GCF_041381155.1. Taxonomy (NCBI): domain Eukaryota; kingdom Metazoa; phylum Mollusca; class Bivalvia; order Pectinida; family Pectinidae; genus Argopecten; species Argopecten irradians. Next base: position 38,742,145 of record NC_091139.1, read on the forward strand.
TCATTATCTACATAGTATCGAGACCGTCCTAACATTGTAAATATCGTACCAACGTCCATAGTGAAAACAGTCACTTGTACGGAATGTAATAGCTGTGGTTCATGTGTATACTCGCATGGAAATCAGCTGTATGAAATGTATTGTTTCATGAGTGTATATAAACATTTTCTCTACTATACAGTACAATTAACTGACTCAATCTAGTGGAGGAATAATGTGTATTGTTTAATGAACTGGCTTGTAAAATGTTCATAAAATTGTTTTAACTTCAAAGTTTACTATCGCTGAAGAATAGACATGGCTGCCAAATGATGATGATTTATTTAATTCAGATAAAAGTGTAATTACAGGTAACACACAATTGGTACCTCAGGTTGTTCTCAATATTTCAAGGATTTTCAGTCTCCTTTCAGCCTTGATAAAACAATTGTGTGATGCTCAAAAAAGAATTGTCAATGTTATAGATATAAACTCTTTATTGTTCAGAAAAAATATAACGTTACTCGCTAAATTTAGAAAAAAGTCCTTAATCAAAATTACATCTATCAATTTTCTCGAAAACAAGAAAGACTCATTCACGGAGAAAGAATAAGATAAAAGACATATATACAAATTAATATATTATGATATATTATGAAAACATCTCTTCATATTTAAAACATATGTTTCAGTCTCAATTTATATCTCATACTTGACTCAAGCATGATGTCTTTAGTCATTTTACCAAAACAAAAGATTTAATCTCTTCGATAAAGGAGTCTTTCTTTAATATAGAGTTATCTACCTTTGCGAGCAAGTATGCCATTGCTCATGTGTTAAAACAAAACACAAATATCTGTCGTTAATCTCACATACCAATGATTTATTCTTGCTGACAATATTACATAACTCTTCTTAATCTTAAGACAAAATATATTCATTTTTGTATTTCATGACCGATTGCATGTCTTTATATTTCATTAGAGGAACGTGTGATTGTTTTAAATCTTGTAAATATAGAGAAGTGAGAGTCATAACTTGATCTGGAGGCAATAATGTGTGCAGTATGTTATATGTCATGTTGGAGTTGATTCCCCTGGTTTTACGAGGAAATACATTCATTCCAGGTCAAACGTATTTACATGTGGATATTTCATTTGTTTGACTATAATTCCGGTTCGCTAGTTTTATGGCGTATTTGTTGTTGGCAATATCTGTAACAATAAACATCCTTCAATTGCATAATATGGCATATGTTTGTTGAACAAATGACTAATTGATTTCATGGTGAAAATTGCATGCCTTTTTAGTTACGCTGTCTAAAACCTAATTGATATTGTCATGCCTCGCCAAAATACAATACAAAATAGACACACGTACTATTTGCGCCTTCGACAATAACACGTTACCATAATATATTTCCGTCAATTAGGCCTCGCCAGCGTTGCTAAGTGTAAATGTTATGATTGTACATGGTTACAAGGTAGGTGAAAAATCAATCAAAGTAATTTTCAAAAATGTAAGGTGTTACTAAATATTAATTCGCAATTCAACAATTATATACTTCAAATCATCCTTCGTGATTCAAGTGAAAACATATATTTGCTCTTGTATTATTTTTTTTTCTAAAACAATTATTTTTCAAAATGATAGTAACCCATTTTAGTTAAACCTCAATGTATCATGTCTTATCCAACTTATGAATACAAACTTTTGATTTAAGCCAATTATTTACTAATGCTTGTTTCGAGAAAGTATGGCCTGGTTGGTTTATTGTTTTATATTCAGGTGAAAAGAGTATTGGATGTGTCTTTTTGTTTTACTCCATTGCATTATTTGTAATTTCCTCTCTCTCTGTTTTTATTAAAAATGGAATGTTAAGATATATATTAAAATTATTTCCAGAAACATAAACTTCATTTCATCTCTCAATCATTGTTAACAATAAGTCCCAATATTTGTTATATACCTGAATCTTTGTATTAACTGTAAAATTCGTTGTGTTATATATTACTATCAGAGGATACCTTTTCATTTATATATATTTTGTTTATTTTGTATTTTACACCCTGTATGCACATATTGCTATGTAGAAGGTGTAATGCTTTAATAATAGATGACTTATCTATCTTACCTGGTGACTGCCCAACAAAAGTATATAACAACTGAGCCTACGCGATTTCTGATAATTGCCACATCAAATAGTTACTTTTATAATTCGAATCAAGACTACGTATTAAATGTTAATAAGTTTACTTGCCCCTGGCCAATCAAACTAGTGGACAACTGAGATCAAATGGTTGCAATGTCCGGATATGTTCTATGCGTTAATACCCCCTTCTAGTTCTTGGTTAGCTTACTACCGAATTATGGGAATAGTTAATTAAATGTAATGCTTTGTTCTCTGGAGATACCATTAATCTTATAATACAACATAGTTACAAGGAACTCTAAATCCAAACGATCCTTTTATTTATTTATTTTTTTTTTACATTTTTACCAATCATAATGGTTGTCTTATAAGAAGGAACAAAAGCACAAATATCTTCATGTAATGTGTTATAGTATTTATATGCGAAATTGAGTAATTATTGTGCGCATTGAACTTGATGTAAAATATTGTTTCCAATTTAAAAAGAAATACTTCGTTTTGCCTTCATTCATGCAATGCTTGGAAAATCATTAATGTGTGACAAATTTACAGATTTTCCAGGCAAGTAATGACGTTTCTTTCGTGAATAATAAACTTCGTTATCTAATAGTATCAAGGGAGATAACCCGCTAGGCCTGATGTTTTGTGTGCTGTTAAGTTGTTAGGTGTAATCAGTTAGATATGTACAAAGGTTTAACTGTGATAAGGAAAAACACCTGGAATATTGTACATATCAAGTATACTGTCTATATATATTATGTGCAATTGTTTCATGTTTATTTAATAAATTGATATTCTCTATAACGTGTATGTCATGTTTCTTATTTTACAACGGCTATTAACTAGTATAGCGATGTAGCAAAGTACGTATTATTATTTAGCATATATTTCTAATTCACACTTTTTTTCCATATGGAAGTGTCCATGTTCATTTTTATATTTCCTGTATGTTGTCCTTAAGTAACTATCTTCATTGTTTCGCGGGGTTATTATTTCGCGGTTTCCTATATGAAAGATACATTTTGCCGTTCACTATTTCCTAGAACTCTTTTCAGTGTTGTTCTGAATATTTTGGTTGTGTTAAGAATTTCAAAAAATATATATTTCAAATAAATTGAAATGAGATCAAACAACAGGCAGTGCCTATGTAAGTTCTCTCCCTGGCAACAATATGTATATATACAAATGACATGAAAGAATATTTGAAAGCATTTGAAAATATATCTTTCAGAAGTCATGACAGTATATGAGATATTATTAATGAGATTATAGATAGTAATTTTGCTTTTCAAAAAGTATAATAATAAAGAATGACAATGCAGCAGCCATGAGGAAATTACCTTCACCCACCAGATACAGACCAGAAAGTCCATGTGGCTAAAGCCAATGGTCATCCACCAATGGGATTCAAAAATTCTACCATGGCTGCTGCATTCATGTATATGATTTAAAAGATAAAATGTTGCAGAATATTGAGATAAAGTTTGGTCTAAATTTTTACTTGTCATGACATATGCATTACTTTTAACAATTACCCAAACAGATATGTAGCTTAGTTAAATATATCAATCATGTATCATAAATAGTATGATAATTTATAAAATAATACATAAAATTTACAACTAATAAATGATAAATGCCCATCGGAACAGATGCTATTCCAGAAGTGTTTTTCAGAACACTAATTTCATTAATTAAGCTATGGTATCTTTATCCACGATTAGTTAATCAATTCTTCAAAGTTATTGATGAATCATACAATTTAGAAGTACAAGAGGAAGAATCAATAAGTTAAACAATTATGATGGTGGTTAAATATTATGAAATCTATTGGTAGCCCTTACAAACTCTAATGTAAACTGAAAGATATTCAAGCTTGTTTCATTATTACAATCATTACAGCCAGACAAAAGTATTTGAAGGTCAAAGTGGTTATCAGAGTTACGCGCTGTTCATTGTACTTACTATAGGAGAAGAAGTAATGTTCAGTGGTTTCATATGCATTACCACACTCGCACAATGGTGATTTTGCTAAGTGATCATTATAAAGATCAAAGTTTAAGTTACTACAGCATTTCCGTAATTGAGATATCAGAATATTATCTTTCCTTTTGCCAGAATTTAAAAAAAGTTTTTTTTACTTAGAATTATCTGTGGGTGTGATAATATTCTGGTTTAAAAGTGTTTTTTTTTTAAATTGTATTAAGAATTCGCGGAATTATTATAAACTCTAATATAGCGAAAGCTTTTCAGTCGAGAATTTGAACTATTATATTGTATATAAGAATTGGATGTCTTTAACCACCACATATCATACCTGATTTCGTATTAAAGCACCCATATCGATCTCCATACCTAGGAAATATAGCATGCCGTTTCTAAGTTTTTTTTATCATATGGATTGCTTGTTCAGTCTCCAAAATAGATACAAATGATGATTATCGACAGTTGACAAAAATAAGAAAATATAAATATAAACAGTAATAGTGGATAAACATTAAGGACTTGTCTTAGGCCTTTTTAATGTCAAGTCATTTATTGTTTCCCCTATGCTGAAATCGAAACTATCACTGTTTTTGATTAAACAATCACGCCCTATAGTAAGTAAAAAAGTAAACTTGAAGAAAGTGGACAATCGGTATTTATTATTTCTATCTTCACGTATTTTCTTCCAAATCTACACAGTGTCTACACAAGAAGTCATATGCAAAAGAAAATAATGCGTGGAAAATAACGGGTAAATAATGGATTCTTTTCGATGTGTTCCCAGTTTGAGCGAATGGTGTGTCGACCACGCTTGAAATGATACTCACAGGTTACTAGAAGAATTATCTTTCGTGTTTAAAATATACGAAACGATACATGCTTCCCGATCTAAGTTGCCTCCCTTACTACAACGCAACATTTACTATGCCCAGTAGTAAGTATAGCGTCGTTATATAGTATAACAGATATGAAAAGATATATTTCCGATACACTTTAAAATCCACCCACGCTAATATCAACTTGTGTTATGAATACTTGTTACGCCGTTAATTGTTTCTTCGATATACCAGAGTTATCTCAAAATAAAATGTTAAAAACAATAAACAGCAGATTATCAATTTGTAAAATACTATCTAAGACTGATATAAAGTTGATGTTAAAATTTAAAAGTGTCATAGTAGTGAAAATTTTGCTTAGATATTAAGGGGTTAAATAATGATAATCATTTTGGCTTACTTATAATTGTATTAATTAAGATCACCTCCGTTCATGGCTATTGTATTGTACTTTAATTCAGATTGGAACAATTAAACGTATACTGTACCATTAAAGTTCATGTTTCCGAGCTAAAAAGTCATGTAAATGTACGTTATACCTTACACATGTAAAATTCAAATTGAAATATGATGATGGACGCACCTTTAAACATGCCTGTACTTTTGTTGAAAAATAAATATCTTATGGCAGGTCGGATGGTTTGTAAAAGTTATTAAGTACGTTTGTGTCAGTGTTCAGTGATTACTGTAAATAGACCGTCTTTGGCGTACTTGGTAGGGCAGATACAGACATCTAATGAACACATGTGGTCACTAAACAATGTAAGGAGGAACACATCCATGGCAGGAACTCAAACTAAACTGGCAATCTGGTGGGTGACGCAGGGATATTGAAATAGTTGTTTTAGAGGATGAGCTCATATATACTTCAATCCTTTAAATCAACAGTATTAGATTTGGTGTTTCGTTGGAGATAAAAGAAAGTCGGGATAAATATATATATAGCTAATCAAAATACCGCAAGATTAATACTGTCTTTAAATATACAGCACCTGCGAAGGCTAGGAACTATAGCCGACTAAGGTAAGTAATGGGTTATTCAGTCATTATACTTCATATATACTTGAATAATTCATTTGATGAATAAGGTTAATTGCATTTATTGTTAACAGTAAACATACCAAATTTAACGGTATCTTCTTTAATCCATTTTGTCACGAGTGACTTTTATACAATTATCTTTGATTTTATTGAGGTTTTAGTATTTTGCAGCGGCTTTGATCCTTGCGTGGTGAATCATAAAACTCGCGAAGAAATTCCAAAAAAGTTTCCTCTAATAATATAATACATATAGTTATAAATGGCATATATCATTTACCAGTGTTATTACATAACCTATTATATTTCAATAATATATGAACATACTGTGTGCTCATATAATAACTGTCTTGATTTTGTATAAACTTAATTAGTAGGGAAATAACCAATATGTGAGTTGTGACCAATAATATAAAAATACTACCTGCATTAGAGGCTGATAGTACCTATTATTATACCTCAAGTGAGAATCCTGCATTCTGATTGGTCGAGAGATATTTGGTATTTTACACTTTCACACGGCGGGTAACATTAAAACAATAGGAAACAATAGACACGTTCGTAGCAACCCCCTAGCAACGGATGATAGTGTATTTTTGACAGTGCAAAATATTAACCGCCCGAAAAGATGCGCACTCGTTTCTTTTTTCGACGCCATCTTTGTTTTTTGAAGCGACGCTTCAAAATTTATCTGGAGCTATTTAGTAATAGTTTTGCCAAATTAGTCTGTTTATCAATAAAAAAAAATCATATTAAGGACGGAGCTTTCCGTTCACGTCTTTTCGCTTACCGTCAAAGCGCTATATGTTGTTGATTTTTATGAACCAGTCGGTGATTAGGTGAACGGAAGACATGCGATTTCAAGCGTCTTCGTGACGTTGCTAATGTCAGCTTCGCCTCGGGTGACAGTGATATCCTCGGGGTGACAATAGGCACTGTCACCCTCTAATGCAGGTAGTATTTATATAGTCACCCCGAGGATATCACTGTCAACCCGAGGTGATATTCCGAGGGTGACACTAGGCACTGTCAACCTCTAAACTATTTTTCAAATATTTGCAATCCATTGAAACATTTTACTTAATTTAGCAAAAGTCGAAAAACTCACCGTCGGCAGTAAAATAACATATCAGCTTCTACTCAGTAGCACTGATTACCAAATACTAACAATAAGCATTCAGTGAAATATTTGTTTTGTCTTGTCTCATGCGTTTGTTAAAAGCTTAATGATTTTGTAAATCTCAATGAATTTTGTTTTCATCCCGTCGTCTGTTTACAACATTAGCAACGTCAGGAAGACGCTTGTAATCGCATGTCTTCCGTTTACCTAATCACCGACGGGATTAATAAAATCAACATGAGGCGTTTGAACGGTGAGCGTAATGGTGTAAATGGAAAGCTCCGTACTTAATTTGAAAAAAAAAGAAATTGATCAACAGACTTATTTCGCAAAACTATTACTAAATAGCTCCAGATAAATTTTGAAGCGTCGTTTCAAAAAGCAAAGATGGCGTCGAAAAAAGAAACGAGTCCGCGTCTTTTTCGGGCGGTTGATAGTTTGCACTGTCAAATATACACTATCACCTGTTGCTAGGGGGTTGCTACGAACGTGTCTATTGTCTCCCATTGTTATAATGCTAACGCCGTGTAATAGTGTGAAATACCGAATACATGAAATATTGTATCTCTCGACCAATCAGAATGCAGGATTCTCATTTGAGGTGTTATTACATTTTTAGCACATCCATGTTGTTACACATGATATCTTTGTTAACTGGACATCCACAGTTATCACCGAAGTGACCAGAATGGAGACAGACAATACTATTAGCGTATATTGATTATATGATTAATCAGATGAATGTTCAATCAGAGATGCTTGTTATTATTAGATAAGAGTTCAGCTATACAATGATTTACCCCTATGTACGTATGTATGTTGGCGTATCTATATTGAGACTAATGTCACCGATTGTTGGTTGAAGTTCCTGTCACTACCATTAAATGGCAGTTCATGACAACTATGATTTACCTCTGTGGACTACTAGGTGTTTACATATTTATATTGAGACTTGCCCCGTGTCACCGACTGTTTGGTACAGACTGTACTGTACCATGTCACGTTTGCGGACACTGTACTCATTTTACTTCCAAATAAAAAATAACTCACCTTTGTTGGTTCGCCACCTATATTTAGGTATTGAACATATGTATTATATTTTACATGGATCAAATATCATTTAGACAAACTGATTTTTTTTCTCTCCCATTCTTCACAGAGATTTCAAGTGGTGTAAGATTTTAGTTTCCCTGCTCGGGAAGATTCGTTTGACGAGACAAACGCTTGCATTGCATTCGGGTTGAGATATTAATGTTCCCTTGACATACATTTGTAAGATTATGTAAGTGTTTTAAAAGGTCGGTTTTCATTCTGATATTGTTTGCTGGTTATCGAAACAAATGGGACCGCCTTCTGATTTCATTGCTGTCGTTTATCTAAACAACAATAACTTGCCGTCATAGGTTTAGTGTTGGATGGAGTTGTCCTCTAGGATCTTGGCTTTCGATTTTTATAGACTGTAATGATATATAAATAATTGAAACCTATAATTGGGCATGTAATATTTACATTTTCACGGCAGTCCCAACATGTAACCCTACCAAGCGCAGTTGGCAGTCATATAGACAATGACCTTCAATCGCTTATTATGATGTCATTATTATTGTGACGTCATAATTGTCGTGCAACGATCACGGAAAAAGGCTTTTCAAATGACTGTTCCATCCTTGACGATAGCGAATGATTAATTTACTATAGATGCAAAATCCCTTCGTATTTCAAAATAAAATTTAAAAACTTAATCGAAATCCGGAATCACAGAGCTGCACTTTAAATGTGGAAACGAACTGACCATCGCCGACTCTGATCAAGATAAAGCAAACGCATTAGCGGACTATTTTTCAAGTGTTTTCACCGTAGAACCACAAGATGATATTCCCGTATTGAAGAAACTTAGCATAGAAAATCCATTTATTAACACTGATATATCAGAACTGGAAGTATTAAATATTTTGAAGTCATTAAATCCAACCAAATCACCAGGAGCAGATAATATTCACCCGAAAGTACTAAAAGAAACAGCGGACATACTAAAGACTCCTTTGTGTGAAATATTTAACTGGTCACTGAAAACAGGAGAACTCCCCAATACCTGGAAGGAAAGTCAGATAACTGCTATCCACAAAAAAGGAGACAAGAAAAATCCAGGGAGTTACAGGCCAGTAAGTTTGACAAGTGTTGTTTGTAAAACTATGGAAAAAATTGAGGAAAAGAATAATGGATCATCTAGATAAGAATAATCTTCTTAGTAAACAGCAATATGGATTCATCAAGGGAAGATCAACTATTTTACAGTTACTTAAAGTTATTGATAAGTGGACAGAAGTTATCGACCAAGGAGGATCAATCCAAACCATTTATCTAGACTTCATGAAAGCCTTTGACACAGTCCCACACCTACGGCTCATCGGCAAATTAAAATCATACGGATAATCACCTGAAATCATCAAATGGGTAGAAAGTTGTTTAACTAACCGGAAACAGCATGTATCGGTAAACGGAGAACTGTCAAAATGGATGGAGGTGACAAGTGGTACAGTACTTAATGCGTGTAACGTTCCCTCGACACGCACGCGAAACGAAAAACGAAAACGAAAAACCAAACGCAAACGAACGAAAACGCAAACGAAAAACGAAGAACGAAGAACGAAAAACGCGTTTCCCTAAACGAAAAACGCAAAACGAAAAACGCAAGCTATCGAAGATGAACGCAAACGAAAAACGAAAAACGAAAAACGCAAAACGAAATACGCAAACGAAAAACGAAAAACGAAAGGTAAAAATCGCCGAGACCGGAAATTAAACGTGATCATAGTAATCGATCGGCACAACGGTTGTATAGTGATCCGGATTAGTCTATATATAGTTACAGCTATATATAGTATCTTGGTACTTGTACACCTCGGCAAGCAATGTCACGGCCCAGGGCACAATTACAAAAGATTTGGTCACGGGTGTACTATATAAACAAAGGACGCATGTTTATACAATTTCATAAATGTACGTCCTTGCTGTACCGGCTTGCAAATACAATATTTTGTTCAAAGATACATAAATAATAAAATTGTAAGTGTAATAACATGAACAACACTGAAAACCATTGGCATTCAACAATAGGCATTTTATCAGTATCTTATAATATAAAAATACACTTGAAAATTATATAACTATAATATATACAAATACATATTTAAAAAAAAACATATATATATTTTGACATTGACAATCTTTTTCACGGGGGAAAATGGACTAATATGTTTCTTTCGAATAAAATTGTTGTATACGTATTGCACGTGGTATATAGACGACGAAAATCACTAGTCTTTCGTAAAGGTCTTTCGTAATTACTGTATCCCGATAATGAGTATAAAGTTCACCATACGGTTTACATGCATTGACGGTAATTTTAAGAAGAGGTCTTCAAATTTTTGAACAAATTATATTAGACATTCAATGTAAAAATACGTTAACATTTATGAAATTTAAGTCAACACTATAAATTTTGGACCACAAAATGTGTACAATTAGTGAAAAACAGTCTTGGGCGATTCTTTTGTAATTCATTATTATTTGTTCTTTGTTCTTAACTTCATATTACTATTATTCTGCAAATATGTTTCTGTCGTTATTTGGGTAATTACATGTACGTGGTACATATTCAAACACGATTTATGAAGGAATATGGTATCCAAATAACGCTGACTAATACATTACACATTTCAAATTATTCAGAATAGAATTAATGAGGCATATAGACAAGAGGTTATTAACAATGTATTTACTGTAATACAACATATGGTATACTGTAGAACCATTCAATTGAAAATATTTGTTATAATTTTATTTTATGATTAATCTATTGCATATGTTGTGATTTAAATGAACTTACTTGATGATGAATGTCACTTTCTATTCCAATGTCCATTACGATGTTTTACGCGAAACGTATATTTAGAAATACATGTAGTAATACAGAAGACCAAGTGTGTTTGTTTTAAAAGTTAAATTGTTAAGTGTTAACAATGTTAAATAATTACAAAATTCTGGTAAATTTATCCAAGGATTTATAAGTAACAACACCAAGGACTTAGATGACCACACTTATAAATCCTTGGTTTATCTATTTTGCTTTTAAGAAAAGGTGAGAAAAGTGAAAAAGATAAGACATTTGCTGAAAATTTAATATCCATGGTATACATGTATGTATCAGTCTCTTTAGTAATATAAATTGTATATTTGACATGTTGTAACTTGCACTTATGGACCGTCAACGGTATAAAATGAATTAAAATAACTCCCCTTTCAGAAGCCCGTCGGACCATGACCGAGACTGGGCGATTATTTATGTTAATTAATTAGTGTCACCTGATCACACCCAGCGGCAACGGCTAGACCGGAGCTCTGCAAATAACACGTGTCTTACCTGAGTTACGGTTCAGATGTTACCTGACTCACTGTACCGTAACGGGTACATTGTAGTGGGCATTTCTACGTGTAGAAAATAAATTTACATCGGGATATATTAGTTAGTTTCAATTGACCGGATCGTATTTTAATGTAATGGAGTATCTAAGGATTTATAAGTAGATATATACGTCCTTGATATACAATCCAAGTAAAAGATGTCCGTAAATTAATGTTACCGAAAATAGTTCATGAAATGCAGAGATATCGTATTTGTTTTACATTTGTACTAGGGTACATGTAATATTTGATAAACACGTATTTTTAGGAAAAGATGACATATACCTATAGCTCGATCGGTTAAGCTTCAGACTACACTACGTTATATACAGTACATGTACATGTACAAATTAAATGTACAGTAACTTCAGTAAATTATTAGAAATCCTGCACCCTGTTACATATTCTATATAATTAAAGTTTCAAATGTTTTGGAACATACATGAAATAGTTCTAGTGCTACACCGGCAGTTGACTCCATTTTTAGTTTTTGCTTGCGCATGCGCAACTAACAATTCCTATCAAAACGAAAAGAAGTACATCCGGTTGACGAAACGCAAACGCACGCAAACGCAAACGAACGAAAACGAATTCAAATAAAAGCTCAAACGCAAACGAACGCGAACGAACGCGAACGAACGAAAACGAATCCGGAAGCGCAAACGCAAACGAAAAACGATAAACGAAAGGAAACGCAAACGAAACTAAACGAAAGGAACGCAAACGAAACCCAAACGCGTTTGAGGGAATGTTACACGCATTAAGTACTGTATCCCTCAGGGAAGTGTTTTAGGACCGATTCTGTTTGTAATCTATATTATTGACCTTCCAGAAACTATTAAATCAGCAACTTACTTGTTTGCAGATGATACTAAACTTTTTAAATATAACGAAAACAAATCTACAGGATGATCTTAATCAACTCCAACAATGGTCTGATCGATGGCTTTTAAAATGTCATCCTGATAAATGTAAGGCCCTACATTTATATAAAGACACTTTGGAAGGAAGAATACAGGTACAATTAGAGGAGGTCTTGAAAGAAAAGGATCTTGGGATAACAACAGACAACAGCCTAAGTTTCAGTGAACATATTCATGGTGCCGTCAATAAAGCAAATAGAATAATGGGAACTATCCGAAGAACCTATAATTATTTAGATAATCAAACATTCTGTCTATTATATAAAGCACTTGTCAGACCACATTTGGAATATGGAGCCTGCATATGGAACCCGTACTTACAAACACAAATAAACGAGATAGAAAATGTACAAAGAAGAGCAACAAAACAAATACCGGGAATGAAACATTTAACCTATGAAAACAGGCTGAGGATCCTGAAGTTACCTACACTAAAAACACAGAAGGCTTAGAGGAGACATGATCCAAGTATATAAATTGATACATGGAGGATATGATCGAGTCGTCGTAGAGGGATTTTTAATTCAAAATAACAACAAAAGAACTAGGGGCCACTCTTTGACATTGTTTAAACGACGAAGTCGTCTAAATTTGAGAAAGTATTCATTCAAGGAGCGGATCATCAATCACTGGAACTCTCTTCCCGAAGCCGTGGTTACGTCACCATCAATAAAAACATTTGAATCTCGCTTGGATAAGCCTTGGGGGCAGCCCGAATGCTACTTTAATTATGAGATAGATAATACTGAACTTATTAATAGTCGGGATGTATAGTATGATTAGCGATCTGGATATATAGGCATTATGCCTGCGTCCAGTATTATTATTATCATTATCATTACAAGTTAACCGATACTTACATTATATATATCATTGGCTTCTTAGGTAAAATATGTGTTTTCGTTTAAATATCACATACAGTATATATAACAATAATGACAATAAAAAAACTAACCGAATTTTATAACATATATATGTATGATTCCTTTTTCACAAAAAAATAATACGGGCAGCCACTTGAAACGTCATGATATACACGTGCATATCAAAAGGTCTCCAATACTTTTAAATGACATACGTATCAACTTACTAGTAAACGTTTCGGTCATATTTTGCGTGCCCCTGTGTTTTGGCTGAGGCGACCAAGATTGCAGTCTACGGTCTCTGAATAGCAGTTGAAACTGCTTGTTTTACACATGTTCATCGAAATTTAACTGTCGAAAACAGATATATCTATATTTAATATCCCATGAAAAGTTACATAATATTAAGACCACGATCGAGAGCATCGTGGGTAGCGATAGGCCATGGACGTCTCCATGCAGGCGGGCGGTGTATGGGATTTGTAAATTATTGAGTCTAGATGAAATAAATGATTATTCTAATTACTGGTTTATGTAAATAATGAATGTACGTGCAATATTTCCAACGTTGGACTTTTTTATTTTGCTATGATTAATATCGATGCTGCTATCGTTTGTGCGATGAGATGAGATTAGGAAGTTTTGCCAAGTCATCTCGGTTTTCCCTGTCGACACCAAAGTAAAACTTGTATTGTTAGATAGTGACCGTGTATTCTGTTTATCCTGCAACTTTTTCATTATACATACAGAAGATGGTATTCAAAACGAAAGCAAATTGCCTGTTATTTACACGATTTCGCTCAAAGCGAAACGCTTCTTTGATGATCAAGAAAACATGCATTCACTAAACCGAATGAGTGTATACCCCTTTTTACTACTGCGGGAAATATGTAAGCGACGTCATTCCGATGATTGTGACGTCACTGTTTGGCGGGACTGACTGCCGTTTCATTCACTCCTACTAAAATGACGTCACTGGAATGTTCGGGATGAAGTCATCAAATTTAGAAATTGAAACAAACGAAAGAAATTTAACATTTATTTACTCATACCGTTATATTTTTCTATCGTAACTATTACAGGAAATTCTTAATATCCGGTATCGAGTTCTGTGCCCGACTAATGTCGATATAAGAGCTGAAAATGCATTGTTTCTTGATATTGTTCCGCTTCTTTTGTTGACTTTAAATTCGTAAAATGAACTTAAATCACGAAGGGCGTCTTAACGCTTGTTTTCAACGGGAATAAACATCGTAGTGATAAAGACCTTCCAAGTATGGCAACAGTGAATATTTGCATCCGGGAAATAGGGACACAAAAAGACGATTTTCTCCAAAAGTAAGTAAGTTACACTACATTAATTTTGCTGGAACACTTAAAAAATCGTTCTGATTTCCGAACAATTGGAATTATGAAGATATCTCTTACAGTATTTTTATTATTATTATTATATATAATGTAAGTTAACAAGCTAACCGATACTTACATTATATATATGATTGGCTTCTTAGGTAAAATATGTGTTTTCGTTTAAATATCACATACAGTGTATATAACAATAATGACAATAAAAAAGCTAACCGAATTTTATAACATATATGTAATATATATAATTCATTTTTCACAAAAAAAAATAATACGGGCATCCACTTGAAACATCATGATATACACGTGCATATGACATACGTATCAAATTACTTGTAAACGTTTCTGTCATAATTTGCGTGCCCCTGTGTTTTGGCTGAGGTGATCAAGATTGAATTTTACGGTCTCGGAATAGCAGTTGAGACTGCTTGTTTTACACATGTTCAAAGAAATTTAACTGTCGAAAACAGATATATCTAGAATTAATATCCCAGGAAAAGTTACATAATATAAGACCACGATCGAGAGCATCGTGGGTAGCGATATGCCAAGGTCGTCTCCTTGCAGGCGTGTACGGGACTCGCAAATTATTTAGTCTAGATGAAATAAATGATTATTCTAATTACTGGTTTATGTAAATAATGAATGTACTTGCAATATTTCCAACGTTGGACATTTTTATTTTGCTATAATTAATATCGCTGCTGCTATCGTTTGTGCGATGAGATGAGATGAAGAGGTTTTGCAGAGTCATCTCTGTTTTCCCTGTCGACACCAAAATAAAACTTGTATTGTAAGATAGCGACCGGGTATACTGTTTATCCTGCAATTTTTTCATTATACTTACAGAAGATGGTAATCAAAACGAAAGCAAATTGCCTGTTATTTACACAGAATGTTCATTCCGGTGATTGTGACGTCACTGTTTGGCGGGATTGACTGCCGTTTCATTCATTCCTACTAAAAGTGACGTCACTGGAATGTTCGGGATCAAGTCAACAATTTTAGAATTTGAATCAAACGAAAGAAATTAAACATTTATTTACTGACATCGTAATATTTTCCTATTGCAACTATTACAGGAAATTCTTATAATCCGATATTGGGTTTTGTGCCCGACTAATGTCGATATTAGAGCTGAAAATGCATTGTTTCTTGATATTGTTCCGCTTCTTCTGTTGACTTTAAATTCGTAAAATGAACTTAACCCGCGAAGGGCGTCAGAACGCTTGTTTTCAACGTGAATAAACACCGTAGTGATAAAGACCTTCCAAGTGAAAATTTGCATCAGGGAAATAGGGACGATTTTCTCCAAAAGTAAGTAAGTTACACTACATTAATTTTGCTTGAACACTTAAAAAATCGTTCTGATTTCAGAACAATTGGAATTATGAAGATACCTCTTACAGTATTTTTATTATTATTATTATATATAATGTAAGTTAACAAGCTAACCGATATTTACATAATATATAATTTTCAGTCATGTGGACATGACGTACATAGCAATTATTTTACATAATGAATAATTTGCGTGCCCCTGTGCTTGGGCTGAGGTGACCAATATTACATTTAAGGGTCCCGGAATAGCAGTTGAGATGGGTTGTTTTTATCTTGTACATACGTTCCTTCCACATATTCATAATTCTAAATACAACTGTCGAAGACAGATATATCTGGATCAAATTATCGATGAAAAGTTACATAATACATATGTATAAGACCACGATCAAGTGTATTGTGGGTAGAGATAGGCCTAGGACGTCTCCTTGCAGGCGGTATATGGAATTTTCAAATTATTATTTGCCTAGATGAAATAAATGATTTGTTTTAATGTCCATGAGACAGGAGTCATCTCGTCTTTCCGTGTCAACACCAAAATAAAACTAACAGGCCTATTCAAGGACACGTCCTTGGCCTAGCTACTGTAAGATACTGACCATGTATATATCCGATGTAAATCCTCAGATATATAATTATTTATTCTGTAGTAATAGAGCTACATGTACATGTAGCCCTCGCCAGATATTGTGAATAGTTTGAATAGGCATGTTTGCATGATATATTAAAAAAAAAAATTGAAAAAAAATTGCCGCCGGTGGAGAATCGAAAGATCAGAAGATCTGCACGTTAACACTAAACCAGATTTCTGCTTTTTTATATACAGTGATTTTTTTTATAAGAAGCAGATAACATTGTTGTATGATAGAGTATTTCCTTATAGGAAAAATAAAAAAAATGTTAATGTAATGTGCATGTAGCTGTTGTTTCAGCATGAAGAAAAGTGAAAAAAGGATAATAACACATTGATAACAAATCACAAAGTTTTTTGTTGTTCTTTAATATACCTGGTATACGATAATCTTTGTTATTTTATTGATTTTTTCTGATATGCTCGAACGTCGTTGAAGACACCCCCTGAGAGGAATGAGCTAGATTTCGCCGAGACGAAGCACACGCTCGTGTTACGTTGATACGGAGAAAACGACAGTTTTTATTTTATACCATGGAATATCAAAGTTATATTATGCATTGAGAAATTGTACAATACAATCTTTTTTAGATTATATCTTTCTACTGCGTATGCATCGTAAAATTCTACTAAGTTGCATGAAAAAATCACGATAACTGCAGGTACAGGTACATAGTAGGCCTAATGTTATACAATGCACAGTCGATGTCGAGAACAGATCCGATTTGATGCATTCAACTCAAATATAAAAAAATGAATGCTATAGCCGAAACCTTTTGGACTCAGAGATAGTCAAAGATCGCTTTTTTAATGAATAAGAAAAAATAAACACGAAAAAATCACGATAGCTGCTCGCAACCCAGTGGTACCGCGGTTTCATCGGTTTTCGACGGCGAAAGACCAAAATAGATTTTTTACACACAATGTCAAACATATTCAATTCAACTCATTAATTATATGTGTCAGAAGCATGTTAATGATGTTTTTTTGTGCAATATTTCATGAAATTCATCTACTAAACGAAGCCTTGTATCCACAAACGCTGTAAGATTTACATTGTAGCCTACGTAGGCCTACTGTTTCTTTTTGTCAAAGTGACGTTTAAATAATGAAATGTTCCAAGATAAAGTAACACTATTATTTTAAACTATGTTAAGCTGTATATGAGTGCAAATTGCCACCATAATACCGCAAATGAGTGCTTATTCAATCCTTCAAAACGTCAGCTTGCAAGGTCGAATCACCCGGGCTCATAGAGGACTAAAAAGTGACGTCATTGGAATGTTCGGGATCAAATCGTCAAATTTAGAAATGGTAATCAGAATAAAGAAATTAATCATTTATTTACTCACATCGCAATATTTTCATATCGCAACTGTTAAAGGAAATTCTTATTACCTGGTATCGAGTTCTATGCCTGATTAATCTCGATATTTAGTGTTGAAAATATCTGGTTTATTGATATTACTCCGCTACTTTTGTTGAGTTTGAATTCGCAAATTCGAAGGGCGTCAGAACGCTTGTTTTCAACCGGAATCAACACCGTAGTGATAAAGACCTTCCAAGTGGATTTTTTTCATCGACATAAAAAGTTGATTTTCTCAAAAAGTAAGAAAAATAAAATACATTAATTTTGCTGGAACACTAAAAAAATCATTCTGATTTCGGAACAGTTGGAATCATGAAGATACCTCTAACAGTAATTTTATTATTATTATTATATATTATGTAAGTAATTATCAAAATTATAACAGGACAGAGGCAAACCCAACATGAAGCTAGCGCTTCATGAAGTTTGCCTCTATCCAGTTGACATTCATATTGGCTATGTATGCCAAATGAAAGACGTTCAATGCTTAAATATATTGTTCCTCGCGTTACTAAATACGGTCAGCACTTATTTGTACATTAATGACTCTCCTTTAATCCCAAAACATGTACCTGTTATCACAAATAAATGGCCTTACCAATCCTAATAAAACCCTTTCCTAATCCGATTATTTTAACATCTACCATAGATTCCAAGCCTTCTCTAAAGGAAACAAAATCATGCCTTTTTGTTACCTCTTATGGAGACATAGACTTATAGACGGAAAACAAATGGATCTGGCATTTGGATGGAATTGGCTTTTTCCGTTCACACCGACGTCGATGACAATTACTTACTTTATAAAACCATCATCTTACCTATATTATATGTAACATTCGCCTAATTTGAACCAAATATATCCATGTATGAAAGTATTTGATATAGTTTTTTTTTAAATCTGTATTTTTAATCAGATTGGTTTTAAATCTATAATATTTTTTTTTTATGTTCAGTCGTTTATATTTTATTGTGTATGGCTCCTTCGGTACCAACAAAGATGGCTTTTCTCTCATTAATTAGAACGATAAGTATATCGCACATTTGAAATACTCAATATAATAAAAAAAATCTTTATCGATGTGACTATATATTGCGACTCATTTTCTGAAGCATAAGCATAATTTCTGATGTTCATAAGCCCGTTTGAAACAAATACTGTATACAGCAAAACAATCCGATTTCCATAGACGACAATGTTAAAGTTTATTGCTTTTCATGTTAAATAGAGTCTCAATTATGGTCTTATAACGCTGATTTTGAATGTCATCTCATACAACTCTAAATTTAAAAATTTAAAAATCGACCATCATGCTAAATTTTCTGGTGGTGCTACCATCTTGTAGTGAATTCCACGCCACAAAACTGTCACACAAGTTGCAGTCTTGGTTATCTTCCCCTGGCAAAAACAAACCTGGCCAATTCTAGAATTTTACATGTATTGTCCTACACACACAACAAACTTATAAAATTGATGAATACTGACAACGCGTACACATTCAGCACTCAATGGCTCATGTAACTTTCATTCAATAGTTTTGTTCTGTATATTACTTAATATGATATTAGCATGACTTAACAAAACAGATGGTGAATCATCCTCACATTGTATAAGAGTACTCCGGTAGAAATCCCCAAATGTGAAAAAAGTCATTTGCATCTTTTGCATTTAGTAAATCGCAATAGTACTTCTGATTATCACGACGTTTTAAAATTGCATAAATGCGTTTTAATTTTTCCAATTAAAATATCTGATAAAAAAAGCATTGATGACACTGCTTTTTTATACTGAACACATGTACATGGTGATTTCCTAAAAGATGGTCCTCCTCAAAAGTCCTTAGCTGATTATAAACAACTTTTTAGAAAACAAGTACATGTTAACAAGATGATGGTAATTACATTATATATGTGTCTTGATCATGAAATAAGGTTCAGGGAGGTTTTAAATGAAAAAGTTATATTTGTCTTTAGTATTGGCTTTCAATAGCCGAATTATCTCAATCAAAATCATTGCCTAACATGACTCACACAAAGACTATGTGTGAGAAACGTCATCTTGAATAGAAATATTCACAATCAAGATTATCGGTTTCATTTTATCAACTTGCTAATCGTATATTTACGTCACATGATACAGATATTGACATGGACAAATTGCACTCCGTAGTTCTCTATACTATCAGAAACATATAAGAGACATTAAAACTTTCTGTCCCCTGTCTAAATGTGCAAATATATTAGTCACTAGAAAACCACAGTATTGTCTACAGTCATTAGATTATATATCTATCAATGCTCTCCTCTTATTCTTTTGAAACTGTTTATACTATCAGATATATGTAAATCGAACCGTAAAATCTTAAAAAATACATAAATGTATGCGTTTTACTAATTGTAATCAAGACCCCTTAATTACGTCAAGAAATCTATTGACACTAGGATAGGTACACGTATCTATTAACTGTGACAAATTATATGTGGCCACAAATATACGTTTGTTTACCGCATCTGTTTCTTTGTTTGTTTGTTTGTTTGTTTATCATCTGGTGAGCATCAAGCATGATATCGACACGATGAGAGGATTGGTAAAAAGCTGCAATGGACCGGGGATATATCAAAATCTAATTTAATTTGATCCAAAGATATGCTACACTTTGATATAAACTTTTTCCTCGCCGATAACACTGTTGCATAATGAAAACGTTTCGAATTTGCCAGTCCCTTGAGGTTATTGGTTGACATTTTAGTGGAGCGAAGTTCTACGTTATAATATTTTGTTCACCTTTTTGCACTGATCCTGATATAAATGTAGTGCCACCGATGAAAAGTTGACTTTATCCACATCAATATAACTAGATGCATTTCCACATATCTGTGAATTTCAGCATGAACTCGACATCTTCTGAAGTACACGGTATCCTGTTATTTGGTAATTTAAGTCTTTAATTTGCTTTGATAGTAATGGTGAAAATACAAGTTAAAACTGCCATTTTAAGAAGACAAAAAATGTATTTTCATTTTTGATTATTTTTTTCATATCTTTGCGAAATACAAAAGATTCGCGTTATTTCGCGAGAGAGCTGAATGTTCAGCGACCATTTATGTTAACTGATATCTAATTGTATGATTGTCAGTAAGTTAATATGTATGTTACCGTATATCTGATTGTACGATTGTTAGTAAGTCAATATTTATGTTACCGTATATCTGATTGTGTGATTGTCAGTAAGTTAATATGTATGTTACCGTATATCTGATTGTACGATTGTTAGTAAGTCAATATTTATGTTACCGTATATCTGATTGTACGATTGTTAGTAAGTTAATATTTATGTTACCGTATATCTGATTGTACGATTGTTAGTAAGTTAATATTTATGTTACCGTATATCTGATTGTACGATTGTCAGTAAGTTAATATGTATGTTACCGTATATCTGATTGTACGATTGTCAGTAAGTTAATATTTATGTTTACGTATATCTGATTGTATGATTGTCAGTAAGTTAATATGTATGTTACCGTATATCTTGTTGTGTGATTGTCAGTAAGTTAATATGTATGTTACCGTATATCTGATTGTACGATTGTTAGTAAGTCAATATTTATGTTACCGTATATCTGATTGTACGATTGTTAGTAAGTTAATTTATGTTACCGTATATCTGATTGTACGATTGTTAGTAAGTTAATATTTATGTTACCGTATATCTGATTGTACGATTGTCAGTAATTAATATGTATGTTACCGTATATCTGATTGTACGATTGTCAGTAAGTTAATATTTATGTTTACGTATATCTGATTGTATGATTGTCAGTAAGTTAATATGTATGTTACCGTATATCTGATTGTACGATTGTCAGTAAGTCAATATGTATGTTTCCGTATATCTGATTGTACGATTGTCAGTAAGTTAATATTTATGTGTTTACGTATATCTGATTGTATGATTGTCAGTAAGTTAATATGTATGTTACCGTATATCTGATTGTACGATTGTCAGTAAGTCAATATGTATGTTACCGTATATCTGATTGTACGATTGTCAGTAAGTTAATATTTATGTTTACGTATATCTGATTGTATGATTGTCAGTAAGTTAATATTTATGTTTACGTATATCTGATTGTACGATTGTCAGTATGTTAATATTTATGTTACCGTATATCTGATTGTACGATTGTCAGTAAGTTAATATTTATGTTAACGTATATCTGATTGTACGATTGTCAGTAAGTTAATATGTATGTTACCGTATATTATCTGATTGTACGATTGTCAGTAAGAGCACTTGATCGCGAATTTATCTATTCGAGACTTTTGATGAAAATAATAAAGACATGAAGAATATTTTGTACAGTAAAGGGGTTTACATCAGTTTCGAGCTTGATAAACGGAATTAAAACAAAATGTCATCTGCTCATTTGACTCCAAGTGGACGACTAAGGACATAGCACTAATATCACTCAATCACTTTCCATACGAATACCTACACAGGATATTGACTAGAACAACTTGAGATCTTGAGTAAAAATGCATAGTCATCATGACGAGAAACTTAATTACGAAATCTATCATTACGAGAACTAGGTATTTCCCGTAGGATATAATTAAACTTTGAAAGTGTCATCACTATTTAAGCATGTTCTTGAAGCCGACATTCATTGTGCCTTTTGATTGCTGCTCTTAACTGGTTAAATCGTAAAGGTATGATCATGAGGTAAGCAAAATGGAACCATTGTAAGCATGTTTATATATTTACTATCTCATTGCAATCTACTATTCTGTGTTTGCACATTACAGCGTTATCTGCCCTTGTTAATACGTATTGTTATTGATATCCGTTTGCGAATGTATACGTAACATCATATTTTCCAGAGAATTCCTTTCACAAAATAATGACGTTACAATAAATACCTGCCCACAGGGGAGGTTACTCTACTCTGTAATATTACACACTTGATAAGATATGAGCTTGCAGATAATTGACGGATCGCAAGCTGTCAATCAAACTGGACGTGACTTTGCATTTTGTATAGTGTAAGCTACGATGTTTGCTCCGAGACTGAATAGGAACACGAACGGTTGCGCGAATTCGGCTTGGTTATGTAACACCTGGCGATCGGTCAATTGATTCTCATGGATGCGGTAGTAAGTGTCGAAGACTTTTTTTTTGTTTCATCAAATCGCAGGCAAAACGTTAATGCAATTGGTGTGTCTAGTTATGATTCAATAACAGTCAAATAATACGTTCATTTCTGGTTGCCGTGTTTAAAACGGCATAAACTCGATAGAATAACATTAAAGTCAAGCTGTGCGAATAATCGAAAGATATTGCATTACGTTTAAGAAAGTCTGTGTTTCAATTAATTTCGTAATGTTTTTAGAAATTTTTTCAAAAATTGTTTTTTAGTAATGTGAAATTACACTGTTTGATAACAATCATTGTAAATGTTATAACCAATCGACAAAAATTTTATATCATGCAGCTGCATCAATTACCCATTGGCCTAAGTAGAATGTGAGAAGTAAATTACTTTCATAAAACATGACATTTGTAAAGTTTTAATGGAAGAGAAAGACAGGCTAAATATACATCCGATTTTATTTACATTTAAACCCGCCTTTAGTGCCATACAGATGCTAACTAATACTAGGACCTGTCTGATATGTTTATAATTAAATATTTATCCAAACCCTAATTATTTTAATTTTTGGGACCGTAGTTGACAGCCGCGTTGATTAATTTTTGGTAGCGCGGTTGATGGCGGACTTGATTAGGTACTCCCATTTTCTACCACAGGTTCGCGCGTACTTGTTGTTATTTTACACATCAGTATATCTCCGACTGTAATCCAAACATCACCTACACACCAATCACGACACACCTTGACCACTTCCCCATACTGTACCTGTGTATATGTATCTAGCTGTATATAGAGCCGTTTATTACGGGATCCATGGACAGTTGGTCAGTGGCTGTTTACATTGTGTTTATATAATTCCATTTCAATCACCATATAGTATTCAAAACGCCCACGAAATACCCTTTTTAATCTGTTAATAAATCACGAGCTGTTGTCCAAGTTGGTATGGCTGTTTATAGACTTTTTCATTACGCAATGGTTTATTATATTATTATTATATTCTCCATCTACATATGAATTTTTTTTTTACAAAGGGTCACACTAGTATAAAAAGGTATGACTTCAATAAAGTCTCAATAAAAAAATTGTTTGTACTTTAACATCTCTAAGTATGGCGACATTTTACAGTAAGTTCGTTCTTACATTTATATCAATAGTTTTTCATGATATAAATGTATGAACGTTTGTCATTGTATGACCAGCTTCGCGTCTATGAAGAATGTCCTTCCAGTTTGTCTTTGACTTCATAAACCCAAAAGATATTGATAATAATGCTGAAATAATAATATTGAAATATGTTTATGCAAATGGTTATAATTGTTATAAATCTGTTTAAGAATGTCTGTGCTTCTATCAATTTTATAATCTTGAACATTTGAAGCCAAGAAATCTTAACGTGTTTCACTCCATATTGTAAACGTCGGTTAAAGGTTGTCTTCAGTCATATTCATTATACCGATCTAAGATTCAATCGCATACAACTCAAAAGATATTAATTCATCTATGTAGAACCTCACTTTAAGAGAACACCAACAATAAAGTATAGCACTCGTGGTGGTTTCATAGAACGAATAGAAGTACTAGTATACAAAAGACATATATGTTCATGTACTATAAAACAAGGTTACGATTGTATGTCTTTCTCCTACGTCTTGTACATGATGCTTAGGCTTTAATTGATGATTGGTGCATGTTGTCTATTTCAATGGAAACTCCATAGAAATATGGTGAATATTTACATTCACTTGACACTTCTACTATAACTGACCAAGAAGACAATTGAAGTTTATGGGGTATTTTTGACACCCAAAATGTGACCATTATGGCGTCACTAATGTTGACATGGTAACGTCAGCTGATCACCGTCAAAATGGCTGTTCCATATTTTTGATAAAATTGTCGTTGATATGCTTAAATAACAACCATGTAAAAAAAAGAGTTTTGACAAATACAGTGAAAATAAAAGATATGATTTGGTGAATTTGTGAGAAACCGATATTTGTATAGCGCAATAACCCTACATCTTGAGTATGTTGTACGTATACATTTCCGCCCTGGTAGATAAGTAAGTGACCGACCTCTGTCAGTGATAAATGTTGTCCCGCCATAACTAATTAGCATCCGTAGTCATCACCACCAATATTACTAACGATCGTGTGTTTGTGTTGCGGAAACTCTAGTCCGATATCCGGTTTGTCGACTACGCGTTTCTTGTGGCCTGCTAAGTGGTGAGAGGATAATCCAATCGCTGAAAATAAATACATCATGGGTATTGTTGAATGGCTTGTTTTAATTTTCATATATCATGTAACGGTATGATATTGATTTCACATTTCAAATTTGGTCACCGTTAAATATAATGAGCTAGTCAAATAAATCAATAACCATGCATCACATGCAGAATGTTTTTGTGTAAGGTATGATCTGACCATCTGATGACCCTTTATCTACAATTTTCATATTTATATGTCACCATGGCGAAAAATTGAGTTTTTTTTTAACAAGACCCAATCTGCTACAAGCTGTTACCAATAAACCAAATTAATGTAAGCACTGCACGGTAGACAGCTCAGGTTAAAACTCATCAATTAATGTACTGATTTTTCCCCATTTTATATGTGTCGAGATTATATCTATTTAAAGTGCACTTATTTGACGGTTGAGTAAGTTCACCTACGTCAGATATTGTATTGTTTATTTTACTTTCAATGTGTAGTATCTGTGATCTGTATCTCGCATAGCTGTAGGCACTGATAGGATCTTAAAAAACAATTTAATAACATCGATGTCATATCAAGAAATGAACAAAAAATGTTCTGAATTGTATTGACAACCAACATGGTTATCCACAAAACAAATGATAAAATACTGTTTTTCATTAAAAAACAACAACTTGATACTGAGATATTAAAGAAACATAGTAAAATATAAACACAGTGAAAAACTTGTTTATGGTTTTACCACATTGTATGTAACACGTTTATTTGTCACCATCATTTAAAATCGTATGTGGCATTTCGTTGCATGGAAGTCGGATATATCGTTAAATGACTGCAATTAAGTGTCCATCTTATGAATTCACTAGCAATATTGAGATGGAAGGCTATTGGAACATGAAGAACACCTTGACATATGGTCACTGTGCATTGTTATCCATTGTAAACAGATTATGTTTTTCGTTTCTTTAATGAAACTGTTTTTATCTTAATGTGACAAGTGTACAATAGTCTTTGTGTATCGATTGGATAGCGTTTTATTCAGTACGTCACACTTCGAAATACAGTAACTTTAATATGCCCTGAGTCTCTAGACAATTATGTGAGACCGTGATCATTTCAGCAAGTCTCTTGCCAACACATCCTTCTGATTTATAACCGATTAGTGAGTATTATTTCCGAGAGAGTGATGTAGAAAGTTTGACATTTTATAAATCACTATGGCAATAGATTACTGCAGTAGATTACTGAAGACAGAAATCCTTACTCCTCTAGGATGGCCGTCGGCTGTTCTGACAGCATGGCTGACCATTAAATGGTTACTTGTGTTTTTGTTTGACATTTACATTATCTAAAGTGGGCTCAGACGTGCGCAATGCAATGTGGAAAAACAGTGTTGTATAAATGGTTAAGAATTACTATCCATCATCAGTTGGGGACGGATGACGTCCAATTATCGTACATGTTCTTACTTATGATCGGTTGTACTTGGTTTCATTTTGACTGTGATGGATAGTAAAAGCCAGTAAACATACGGTCGAGAAATGAACCAACTTTTCTTACCATCTTTTGACAATATATTGAGGGACTGCTTGAATTGGGGACATGTTTAATTCAGATTATATTTCAGTATTTCATAGAATATTTATATAATTTCTTTATCTACAATAACCTTGATTAATCGCCAGACAATTGATTTATGAAATACTTAAATCAATAATCAGACTGATTAAGCATCATCTAGTACAACACTATTTAGGATGATAGAATGCATCATGTAGGATAACAAGTTACCTCAATTAAAATCTTATCTGGTTTCTGGAGAATCCCTATCTTCATAAAAAAATATTCTGATCTTCAATGTAAATTTAACAAATATCTCTTGATTTTTTGACGTAGCTTAATGTTCTAATGTATTATCATGCCACGACATTTTCTTGGAAGACTATAAGATGGCGATGTGGTTAAGATCAGATTTACAGACCTATTTATCATCAGACCTATAAATCACCTCTGATTGCCAATGAGGAGTACATGTACTGAATTATGGTCGATGATTTTTCACCGGGTACTCCGACTTCCCTCCACCACATTAATCTGGCATGTCCTCAGATAACCCTACCTGTCTTATAGCACGTTACACCAAGCGAACTAAAGCTTTTTATAGCGTATCTTTACAGACAGAATATCCAGTCGCTTAACCGTAAGAAAAAGGGGAGCTAAAGTTGGAAAATGAAACGCACAAATGTATCAAATAATTAACTGACCTTGGTATTTATTTTAAAAAGAAGCGGATGTACATCTGACATGCACGATTCTTATATATAAGTGCGAACCAAATTCAAATCTCCAGCACAAATACATAGATATTTTTATAATGACTCTGATGTTTAACGCTATAATGAAAATGTTTGGAAAGGTCTTTTGATACTGTAACAGTAAGTTATTTTTTCTTTGACGGTAATATAATGCAGATAGAAATATGTTTGTTGCACAGACTTCTTTATTAATGCCAAGATAAACCGAATAATTGCAAAATACAGTCAAACTTGTCTATAAAGATCACCTATAAGCTAACGGATACAAGAAAAAAAGTTATTTCTATAGCCAAGTTGTCTTCATACACAAGTTCAATTTTTTGGAAATTGGTGATTTGGAACTATAGGAAAGTGGTCTTAACACAAGCAGTTGGTCTTTGTACAGAAGTGGTCACTAAGTTCAACTGTGCCACAAACATTGGAACAGCCGATTATTAGTTCTTTAATGGATTTGAATAAAGCTTAGCAACATAGTACATGTTTATATATATGTATCCCTACCATTAATAGACAAATATCAAACTCACAACAATATCAGATTTGTTTTTATATTATCAATTACTTGATTTGTAAACGTCATCTTTGTTATAGGAAGCTATTGGTTACAGTGCTTTCAATTTCAAAATATGATATTTCCATAAATATTGATTCGCTTTCAACAGTCTGTAAAAATCAATAGGTATGACAACATAAGAAAATAAAAACTGCACCAGGAAAACTATAAGCTTTATCAGGAGTAGAAGGATGGAAACTGACAGCTTGACAGACTAATGGTAAACCTATGACTGACACATCGTCGAGACATCCTTACAATCCTTCCCTTTTCCATTAATTCTATATATGGATAGTTTCCGTTGTGTTCTGTATAAAAGAATGCTTTATCACTGTTTTTTGTGTCTGCAGGTATGGTGTCACTATTTTGTCTGGAAGGTTATGTGTAAGTACTGTATCTGCAAACTCCTTACATGCCCAAAACAAGCGAATGTAGCTTTGGATACCATTTTCCTTTACATAGCTTTCCCAATACTATCTTTTTCGACATCACCTCATTTTGACCTTAAAACAAACTTTCATCATGTTAGCTATCAATCGAAATCTTTACACCACCAAAATAACGTTTATATTGTTTATAGGAAGATGTACTACCTTTGACCTTGGAATTCATTGTTCCACGATCGAGTTTTCAATGTTTATACTCTACATAATTTTACTCTTCAATGCATTGAATGTGGGCACTGTTATGAGATATGATATGTTTTGCGAAAACTCTCAATAATGTTATTTTAACATTAACTTGATTACCATCTTTATTGAAAACTTAATAAGCATACATACAGAAAATGCACTGAATTTTACTCTAACTATCAAAATGTAATGTATAGGGGTCCTAACCCAGGAATGGTAAGGAGCGAATCTGACAAATCTAAGGCCTACAGATTAGTTCTAATTCATCATTTTTAACGACAAAGCAGGCCAACTTTAACATTTAGACATTATTCGAGTACGTGTCATTTGTCTGGGGGTGTGCTGGCATTGATATATCGATGACGTGATTTACTGGAAACGTTATCTCATGACTGTTTCCTAAATATTCAAATAGCTTCCACATATACATATACCGCGGCCTTCTTATTAGATAGATAGATAGAGTGTAGAGTGCACTGAGCCGTCTAATGGGTTTACATCGTGACTAAATCCACAATATCAACTATTGACCATGACATGGTCACCAATTACAGTAGAATATAGAAGACTGGTCACGAAAAACTCAGGTACTAATTGAAATAGGCCAAACATCGAAATGCAGGTTTTTTTTAAAAATATTTATATAGAGACTATACTAACAGAGCTGGTTCTGTTGTACTGTATTTATTTACCAGTTAGCATGCAGTTCAGATATCGGCTGAAACTAGATACACATTTATAACTATGTAGTCATTATCTTTGGATATTCATCTACGATGAAAATGCAAATACAACGAATAATATATTGATTGCAGTAGGTAGAATTTCGCTTATATTCCTAAAAAATGGGATCAGATAATAACATCAATGCTCTATGCGAGTGTATTTAGATACATTAAGATGAAGGTATTGTAAATAAATGATGGTCAGCTCTACGATGGATGAAACAATGTGATGATTTTTGAATTAGAATTTCGCTTATATTCCTAAAAAAAGGATCAGATAATGACATCAATGCTCTATGCTAGTGTATTTAGATACATTAAGATGGAGGTATTGTAAATAAATGATGGTCAGCTCTACGATGGATGAAACAAAGTGATGATTCAGTCCTTTGATTTCTTTGTTTTACAGCGGTTAGACATATGCTCCTCTCCTCGACTTGACTTAAATGTTAGGAAAATCCAAAACTCCGAGAAAACCAACAAGGTCAAGCAGGGAACCTATTATATCTTCGATCGGGTAATTGAACCCTTTGTCCTTGTCGGCTGGTAGGAACCGTCCTATACCACATAGAAGTATGATGATGGTAAAATAAACTACTGTAATTTATGAAAATTGTTGGGACACTAAAATGAAATATGTCGTCAGATGGAAACTGTTAAGATTATCGATATCATGATTATAGAAATATTATGGCTACAATAAAACAGATGACATATGCACACGATTTATGACGCACAAACATGGGAAGATGGTGGAGTAAGGCGATGTGTGGAGAAACCATAACCCTGTAGGTACTAGTGCTCTGTAATAACGAGAGATATTGAAAATATATAGACAATCTCATTTTAAAAACATCAGAACTACTCACACATCAGAATTATACAAACAGACCGATGAGGAGATCATACGTTTAGAAATGCTTGAATACTTGAAGACATTACAACTTAAGAATCATTAAACACTGGAGACATTAAACTGTAAAGACATCAAACTGTAAATACATCAGAAACTTTACAGACAATAAACTGTAAATACATCAGAAACTTAACAGACATCAAACCGTTAATACATCAAATCTTTAAATACATCAAACTGTAAATACATTAGAAACTTTACAGACATCAAACTGTAAATACATCAGAAACTTTACAGACATCAAACTGTAAATACATCAAAACTTTACAGACATCAAACCGTTAATACATCAAAACTTTACAGACATCAAACTGTAAATACATCAAAACTTTACAGACATCAAATTGTTAATATATCAAAACTTTACAGACATCAAACCGTAAATACATCAAAACTTTACAGATATCAAACTGTAAATACATCAGAAGCTTTACAGACATCAAACTGTAAATACATTAATACTTTACAGACATCAAACAGTAAATACATCAGAAACTTTAAAGACAATAAAACCGTAAATACAACAGAAACTTTACAGACATCAAACTGTAAATACATCAAAACTTTACAGACATCAAACCGTTAATACATCAACCTTTACAGACATCAAACTGTAAATACATCAAAACTTTACAGACATCAAATTGTTAATATATCAAAACTTTACAGACATCAAACCGTAAATACATCAAAACTTTACAGATATCAAACTGTAAATACATCAGAAGCTTTACAGACATCAAACTGTAAATACATTAATACTTTACAGACATCAAACAGTAAATACATCAGAAACTTTAAAGACAATAAAACCGTAAATACAACAGAAACTTTACAGACAACAAAACCGTAAATACATCAGAAGAACGGTGAAGACATAAGACATTTAGAGACACAAGAAAGGCAAAAAATTTAAATATTGAAAGACATCATACTGTGGTGACATCATGCTTTTGGCGATATCAGAATGTAAAGTCTATGGGGAACAACCAACTAAATAAAAAAGAACTTCGAAATGGCCCTTGTGTATACAGATTTGAGCCCAGGATAGAATTTTAACCCGGCCGCTGATTGGCTGGCTAATTATGAATTTCAAAAGTAAAAATGTTTTCTGAGAGGCAATTATTCCTAGATAACCATGACATGAATTTGGAAATTCATATTTAGATTTAGGTGCAAAATATCAATTTTGATAATGAATAGGTAAAAAAATTAGAATTTCAGGATTTTTAGTGCAAAATGCGCCTGATTTCAACATAGCAACCCTGGTTGGAGTTTGACCAGAAGGAGCCAATTTTTTTTTCTATGTAGTGTTATATGAGAACTAAGACTTTAATTATAAAACACAATAGCTAACTAATATTCATTTGTTTTAATCATACAGTACAAAACTTTAACAAAGTTTAACACTGTGGTCTATGTAAAATTATTTAGTTGGCTGTTCTCTTTAGAACTTAGCATACGATTTTGGCCTAGATTAATCCAGGACGTCAATAGGTGTTTTTTGTTGTAGTCAATCCATATCCTATTTTAAGCCTCCACGTCTTGTAAAATTAGCCCGCCCGTTATCATGCATCTGTTGTATTTTTTTATTGCGATATGGTAGATTGCTGGTTTTACTCTCTATGAAGTTTTTCTCTCTCAGTGTTTCGTAAAGGAGATTACAGATACCAGTACTATTTCTCATACTGACTATAGGATTACACATTACTACTCGTGCATATAACTATGGAAATTACTATCTCGAGTTTTAGTACTACAGATTTGGTGCTACTGTTAATACCATCGAAGGATTAAAGCGTGTGTTATCTTATATACACATAACGAATACTTCACCATATATCCAGATACTAGTAAAGGAAATAGAACGGATGATGTATCGGCGGGATATCGGGGGAAGGAGGTTGTCTACGGACATACCGGAAGTGCTATAAGGAACACAGGGATGGATGATGTTAATTATTGTTTATTGACCTAGCGACGATACGTTGGTAAGTGGCTGATATCACTCAGGATTAGTTGTTAATATTCTATACCGGAATCTGTGTTGCTAAATATGATTAGAGGGAAGGTACCCATAGATGCGATGAACAAGCTTAAGGCCTTGACCCCTCTTGGAGATAAAGTATCTTTGCCATAAACAAATGAATTTGTTTAAGTGTTGGGAATTTATTTCCATTTGCTCTTAAGACTGATTATATGCATGATATAAAACTTAATATAATAAATTGTTTTGAGACAATCGTTTAAAATTAATAATTACGCTCCAAATATTCTGTTTCATTTTCGAATTATACTTTCGAGTCGTGTCTTTTGTTGAATACATTGTATGAGAGCTTATTTTGGTGCCTTGCGATAATCTTTTAGTTTTCTTGTTGCGATTTTTGGACTTCCTGTGACCTTTTCTTTTGACACGCGAAGTAACGCTCACACATCTGGAACGCGTGGTCCACCCACCTTAATCTTTTCATGAGATTTCTAGCGGGCCTTAATGTATGATCTTGCCTTATTACTTTTTTTCCTATTGTAATGTGATTTGTTTTGTAAGATATTTATTATTATTTATACAAGTCATATAAGAAATAATTTGTGAACATGTACCCAAGGGAAGTATTGAACGGAGGGCAGGTTTTCACAATTTTCATTTTATAATCTTGTAATGTATTAGAATATCCTACGAAATTAAATACGTATACTATGTAAATGAATCGGTATGGTGGGATAAACCATATGCCAATCTGTAACACTAATGATACACATAAATGTAAAACTCATTAATTTTGACATATAAAACCACTAACGTATTAATAGACTTCCATTATTCCAAATCATTATTCCACATACATCTAAACATACATATATATAACTTAAAAAGTGAACAATCAATTACATTCATGTTTAATTATGTGAAAATCCATGTTGCTATTATTTTTCTACAGTACCGTGTTTATTTAACAATATCAGAGTCACGTTGATACCGACATTTCAAAATATCAATTTTCTGAGTTTCTTCTTTTCGAAATACCGAGTTTATTATCCCCATATGTAACGTAATGCCCACACACATGTCGCATTCTCTACCTCATACAGATAGAATGTAAGACATGTTCCCTCTGTTCCTTCACATTTGCCTGAAAGGTGACCAACAAAAAATCCATAATTTCTTTTACCATTGAGACGGCGATTGTGTTTGTTTCTCCAGGCCACGTAACAATGCATCAGAAGTATCTACAAAAACAACCAAGGCCACAGTTAACGAAAATAGAGAGGTCAACAACTTTAGGTGACCCAAGCTGCAGATGACACTTACACAGTGTGGAAATCTGTTCGTATACCTTCTTCCTTATACCACCTCACTTTAGTTCCAAAGCTTTCAGTTGATGCCTTCTATACATGCCTCTATCGGTAAATAGAACGTTACACAAAATAAAACTTCACTAAATAATGATATCGTTATTTCGTCTGATATTAATGATATGAAATGATATAAAAAATGTTTATTTATGCAAACTATCTGTTTGACATAGATTTTATACCTAAACCTCAAAAACGATCCCCTATGGATTAGGATTCTTCTAAAGTTTTCGTTTACTCTCTTATGTTTCTTTATAGGTGCAGCGCAAACCCTAAAATAGCTGTCAGATAAAAAAAAAAGATGGTAAACGGATTAAAATTATCACTACCGGCTGATGACGTATTTATAGATAAATAAATCTAGTTTCAATGTTTCCTTCATTTTCTGATGCGAAAGCTTGTATAATGACACACTGTACAGTACTGATTGGTAAATAAGATAATCTGAAGTTACCGGCAATGCGTTTCACCTCTGATAACATTGAAGATACAAACCGTTTACGTGTCCAACTAGAACACACTTATGGTAGTCGGCTGTTTCATTACATATTTCCTTTTAGACTGGGAGGAGCTGAAATGCAATATTTTGTATGCTAATTAAGTACTGAAGTTTTGTCAACAACAATGGTCGGAAGTAGTGAAATACATATATTTAGCAGAATTTTCAGAAAATACCGCAGGTCTATGATTTTGACCTTGAGACACACTAAGGAGCTTGTGAGAAAACTATCAAAACGTTTTCTCTAAACCAGGATGTAAATAAGCAGCACCGACACTGCATATTCTGAAGATGAGGTATGACACACTTTTTATGATATGTATCCCTTTTTACATTCATATTATTCAAACATAGCTGTCTCATAAGACACATTAACTGGCAAAACATATTGATGGTGATACGTGTACCTTATGAAATCAAGTTTTAGCCTTTTATAAAATACTATAAGTATACATGTGAACAATAATGACTAGTTGTAAAAGACATCAATATTTAATAATTACCATACATTTAAAAAAAAGAAGGCAAAATAATATCAAATGTATATACAGTATCAACGTAGATTTATTGCATACTGACAGTATTAGTTTAGTACAGTTTAGTGCCTGCCACCTGCGTGCATAGAAATTAAAATTGTATCTTATCATCAAGAGTAGTATACAGGAAGCATACGCCGGGGGTTACTATCACTGACATAATATCTACCCCTAAACTATTTCATAATTAACTTATTGCCAGCTGTCAATAAAACCGCATTGTTTGTTCCGACATTGAATAGAAACACGTGTGTTTGTGGGAAGAGTCTTGGCTATATTACACCTGGCAATCGTTTAAACTGCAGGCAACAGAAGACACAGGTACATTTGTAATTAGATCATTTAACGTACATCAAAGGAATTGTATAATGTGGTTTACTGTACATATGTGTTGGTTTGAAGTTGGGTGTCACTTTCTGTGTAATCTTGAAAGGAAGTCTATGCAGGACTCAGTTTTGAGGTCACCTGAGATGAAGTCTCCAGTGACCTAATCTAATCGCCTTTTGTGCGTCGTCGTGTGTCATGCGGTGTGCTTCGTGTGAACAATTTACATCTTCGTCATCTTCTCCAGAACCACTGACCCAAATTCATGGCCAAAGGTCAATCAAAATTGTTAATTATATGGTCCCCTAAGGACATGAGGGTAGGGGCCAAAAGGGATCAATTAGGCTGAAACTTCAACAATCTTCTTCTAAAATTCCAGAAATAGTTGAATCAAATACTCTTCATAGATGGATTCACATTTCCCCCTAAGGAGGGGGTCAAGTTTACTATAATTTATAGGAAAAACACTTTTTTGAGAATTATTTGGTCATTTGTAATAGAAAATGAGTCAAATGTGGTCAGAATTATCAGTATGAGATGGCCATTGAATCCTATTGACAAATTTTCCATGACTGACCCCCAGGGACCTGAGGGGTGGGGCTAAAAGGGGTCAAGAGGATAGGCTAAAACTTCAAAAACCTTCATGTTAACTGCTAATATATATTATATAATGAACTACCATTTTTTTTTAAATAAATAACCTTGACCTTTATTCAAGGTATAACTTATACATGTATTAAACATATTTTGGGGGCATAGTGCTGTAATTGCAAGTTACATCGCTTCCTATCCCAATATTCAACAGAATTTTATTTCAGTTACAATAAATTAAAATGATTAAACAACAGCAATGTCTATGTAATTTCTCTCCCTGGTAACACAAAAAAAAAGATATAATAATAAATAGCAGTCTCCACAATTGGCTTTTCCTATGTACGATAGTTTAAGACTGAAGCACCAATGATTAATGGCTTTACTACTGTTCCTTACTTCATCTGTGATTTGTGATCTGTGAATATATTCTCAAACACTTATTATTTTATTTACCAGTTAGACAGCCAAATGCATGTTGTTGTTTTTTCTCAATAAACAGTGTACAGCAGCTTGCATCATCTAAAGGTCAATGAGCAGAGTGGAAAAGGATTAATCGAAGTCAGTTATTTTTTGCTGTGTATACTTTTCTGCACTAAACTTCATAGTTATCGAATTTACAATCTGTGTGCCACGAAAGATTTATACTGTCAATCATATATCATTAGGAAAAACTTGTTTTTCATTTATACTTCCTATCAACATCCAGGGTCATGTAAGGACGGCCTCCCTTGCATGCAGTATGCAGCGCGTACGAAGCGCGAGGTACGTGTTTTGGGAGACTGCGGTATGTTCGTGTTGTGTCTTCTTGTATAGTGGAACTGTTGCCCTTTTTATAATGCTATATCACTGAAGCATTCCGCCGAAGACACCAAGTAACACACCCTAACCGGTCACATTATATTGACAACGGTCGATCCAGTCGTCCCACTCCCTTTTTGCTGAGCGCTAAGCAGGAGCAGAAATTACCACTTTTATAGATTTTGGTGTGTCTTGGCCAGGGGACAGAACCCAGAGCCTTTCTCACAAGGGCGAACGCTCAACTCAAGGCCAAAAGTGAGGCGGTGCCAAGAGAGGCATTAGGAAACATAAAGTCAGTAAGGAAGAAGAGAAAAGATAAGATCCTAAATTTAGTCGCATTTTACGATCATGCAATAGGGACAGCAGGTACAATTCTAACGCACTACCTGCAGGGCCATACAAAACTAATAAAACTAACAAACCAATCAACTCAAACATAGTTTGTTAGCTTAATTCTAAGTGAAAGCCTAAACCAGGCTTTAGCAAAAGTTTGGATCTTTTGTAAACAGATTAAGGTAGAGATTACAACCTGAGACAAACACCGCATGTTATTGTAAGGCATTCAAGTCGATAATATAAAGCCCAATGTTTTACTGATGTAAGTATTGATATAGGTAAAAGCTTTAGTCAACGACATTCCCTCTGCATACTTTCAAATCTTCGAAGGAAAAATGGCTTAGAACTTGTTTATTTTGAACAGCTATTTTATATCTTCTCTGTATAAAATAACATCAAAGTCTATATCTAATTGCCGACCTGGAGTCCCAGTGTTTGTGCTTGCAATATTGTATTGTGGTGATACTTTTGAGTATGGTAATTTTTATTTTGCTTGTGAAGGTTAAAATTCCACCTTCAGGAGGTCATGTCTGATAATGTTTGGTTTGGAACGTTGAAATGTGATTACGAAATATCGACACGTTTTTTGTTGCTGCTTCAACGTAGGTACCAGTATGACTCCAAACTAACACAATAAGAGTTTCATAAGGTTTGTCTTGATTTAATAAACACAAAACGCCATTGTCCTGACGGGGATAGCACACGGAAGGTCATGTATCGTTACCTTATGAATGTATTATGATTTCTCCTTAAAATGACGAAAACATTTGAGTTTTAGTGTCCAGAAATAAAACAGGTATTTTTCCATGCGAAAAGAAAAACTATTAAGATTTAATTAAAGATAGCATCATAATTTATTTTATTTCATTTACACATATTTGACTACTTTTGACGGGAACAGCATCGCTAGGTCGAGTCTGTATACAACGCGTGCCAGTTATCGAATTTTGTTTTGATAAATCGCTTACGACTACAAAATGACTATTTTTGTAATAAATGGAATAGATAGAAAGAATGATTTGACCAAGTAAAAAACTCTGGGTGAAACACGATATTAATGATACTTAATGATACTGTAACAAATATTTGATAAACGGAAGAAATTAGACAGACGGTGCTAAATTGCAATAAAAATAATTTTGTCTCTAAGTGATAACAACCAGGGGATGCTTTCCTATGGGCCATCATGATCGAGTTTGGTAAGAACGAATTAATGATACATGTATCACACGCGATACGTGTATTACACGATTTATCTTTAGCTACTGCTTTGGTCACAACCCCTTTCGATTAGGCTTCGGATGTACTCTCGGTATGGTTTTTGGTCATTTTGGTTCTTGATTCCAGCCGGACACCAGACATGGCCGGCCGGTGACTGAGGCTTTCAGACATAATCGGGGATGTGCCCGAAGACTTTTGACTCCAACTTAAATTCTCTCCGGTGTCCCGTAGATTTTCATAAACCCCGGTCACACATTCACGGATCACCTCGCCGGATTAGCCACGGCTTTAATCCGGCATCATTCGTGATATTCTGTAATGATCCGCAGATTTCCGTATAGTAGCCGTTGTCTTACGTAGTTACACTTGGAAGTATTTTCAGTTCCATGGCAAATTTTGAACATGTTCAAAATTTGGCTACGGTTCAAACAACCGTGGTATCTTCCTACTTAACCGTTTTGGAATGTACTGAACCGTGTTACTCCCTATCACAACCGCATTAAACCGTACGTATCAAGTTTACAACGGGTTGTTACGGTTAACTACATGTTAGTGCGGTTCAGCTACGTAATTGATAAAGAACGGTTTGGTGCGGATTTTCACGACACAACACGATATAGTAACGTTGCTTTACGGATAGGTCAGAATCAACAAGAATTGTCAAGGATGATAACGGTAAACTACGTAAAATCAAGATAAAATACGGAATATTAGGATCTACCACGTTACCAATACTGTCACAAGATACCTAAAAGGCCTCGTAATTATATGGCTCATCGTAGTGATGCGTCATGGCGTAGAGATGACCAATAAATAGTGGTATTTCAACACATACATACATTGATGCGGTCAAAACAGCCGAGTCGAGAAAAGTGACTGGAGGCAGAGAAAAGGAATTGCTTTTCTGCACACCCTTCCGTAGTATTTGTGCTTAAATTCCAGTTAAATATGAATTTTTATGATATGTACATGTCATTTATCCAAGGACTATGAAGTACAAGGTATTGTGCCGACATTTTTATGATCTAAAACTGAAAGTTGCAATTGGCTACAAGAGATGGTTACCACACGATGATATATGGTGTCCAGTTTGTACACATTATCATTTGGGATACTTGTGGTGATATTCATACTTTACTGAACCCGAACAGTTGCAATATAATAATGAAGCTAAATAATTTGCAATGAAATTAGAGTTCCCGTATTAGTTTGGCGCTCTAGATGGCAAAACCAGAAGATACCTATATTAATTACAAGTATAAGGGGTATCGTGTATTGGTTCTAACAGCCCTTGCCAATTTCGAATTCAAGTTGTTTAATGTTGGTTCTCAATGTGGTACACTGACGATCAGATCGGTAACCAGAATGAATTGAAGAAGGACTTTGAAAATGGATTATTTGGTATGGTTATAACATCCAAAATGGCAAACCACTAGGCTATCTTAACATTATTGGCGACTACGTATTTGATAGGTAACCTGGCTTCTTAAGTCTCTCTACAGACGGATGTCGCTAACGACTTTTCTTGGGTGAAAGAGTTATGGATAATGTTTTAAGTTATGAATGTAATATTTCTCTCAATAATTAATTAAGCAATTAAGTAACAGTTCCTTCGCAGAGGATAGAAAAATGTTTTGGATAGATCGTGAATCATAATTAGAAAAACTAAAAATAGGTATATGTGAATGAGATATCTCAACTTTATTGAAACAATCGGTTTAAGAAGACAAAGGTATTCCATAAGTTATAAATCCAACATGTAATTACAAACATGCTACATCGAAATTTCCATTCAGTTATATGCACATGTGGAATTATTTTAGTCTTTGCTTCCTTAACAAGGCATTTTGATATTCTTTCCCTCGATTAAATTTACATTATTGTGTAACTTAAGATAAACGATTTTTAATATCAGGCATGCCATTTATTGTCCGTGCATCTTAACAATATGTTTCACTTATGTTATCAAATGACCGACAACGTTTATTACCCTCAGTATATTCGCGAAGACCCGTAGATACATCGTTGCAAAGCCGTATTGGAACCGTATCGGACATTGAAAACTAGTTTTTCCCGGGGCCATCCGTGAATTTAAATCCGTAGTTGCACGTTCGAGATGATCCATGAATGTGTGACCGGAGCATTTATCGGCAACATATCCTTCACGTATTTCGTTGTCCGTAAGATACTCGGCCGATATTCGTACGATAACCGGTGAATAGACCGGACATCATATGAAAATTGACCGATTAGCATTATATGTTCGGTCGATATTTACTGCCTCACCGGTCCCCCAAAAATTGTCCTTCGAAACTAACGGCGTACGATTACCGCACGGCCTCCTTTTTATGTAAATGATGTGTGACAATTTTTTGGCCGATGTCGAAAAAATGGTACAACCACCGGTGTACTCCCGATTACCCTCTATCCCCGGATACCAGCCGATCATTGTGACCAAAGCGTTAGGTTAACACTCTGTTTTTGCCTTTTAACACGTTCTCCCATTTCTTGATATTGTCTTTTGTCATCAATATCTTTTTGAAGTTGGTTTCAACTACTCATTCGTATTTACCACACAGTTACTTGTATTCGCTTACATATTACATGTAAATATTTTACATGTAAATATTATGATATAACACTATACCCTGATATAAACGGTAAACATGATTTTGGCGAATGCAATAAAACTATTGTTAAAAAAGGAACCCGAACGTCTTCAATTTGTTAAAACGTAACATTCGGGATCTGCCGATGAATAGTGAAAATGTCTCCCCGCAAAATAGTAAATCGCCTTGAAGTAACAACGCTATTTGTTCTTGGTGGCAATCTTATATTTTGTTAAGAAAGAAGCACATGTAGGGTGTATTTTTGCAATGGTTTTAATTTCTTCAATACAAATATTTGGAGATTAATGACTCGAAAAATAAAATGCTTATAAGCGTCGATGTGCGCTGTCTGCAAAACATAATATTACTATTTCAAAGTAATTTCAGATTCATCTTATAACTATTAAGAAAAAAAGTGTCACCGAAAGAATAATAATAATGTAGTTTCCAGATAATTTTCCTTTAAATAAAACGCTTGATAATATTTTGTCATGGTTGAGTCTCAGAACAAAATCTTCAAGCTTCAAGTTCAATTTTAAAGTCCACCTTAAGACGAATATGTCAAACTGATTAGATTAAACAAAGTTAGTAACGAGGAAGTTATTAAGATTATAGCGATATGTGCATTAAGATTCGAAATAGATCAAGGAATGTCGTTTGGTGATAGTGACAATGTGAAAGCCATAAAATGTATCTGAATGTTAATGATGAGGAAGAATCGACAAGGAGGAATTGATGTTTCATGGCCACAATCTAATCGTCGACCTAATGTTCGGATTACATCATAATTTCCAAGTCCTTTTGTATCTTGTATTAACTGATGAAACTGACCTTTGTGTGCCTGACAAAACATTGACTGATAAGAAGGAACACCAATCAAGCGTTTTTTTAATCATATCATCTAAATACTACTCAGGCAGTATCTCTTGAACCTTATTATGAAAAGGTTAGTACACCATTTAAATGTGAAGCGATTATTTCGCAGGCAATTTTATCACACGTTTCAATATTTCAATATTTAAGTTCATCAAATGATAAAGCAAAAATGTACTTACAATGTTGTAATTGTGTTTTACCTAAGAGAAATTGAATGGAAAACAGACAAGCTTATAAGTAAGCCAATAAACTAGAATAAACACTAAACAGATGACTCTAGCATATATTGATGTTCGTCTTCACTTGGTAGGTTGTGTTTGATTTTAACCTGAACCCGTTGATCAGAGTAACAAATACATGGACTATCTATAATCCTCCTGCACATCACTGCAGGTAAATAAATAAAAAATGTTGTCTAATGTACTTTTTTGGGGAAGAATATTCTAAAATTTAGACACATTTGTAGGTATACTGATTGTCCAGCGAAAGCGAATGGGTGGGGCCAGTCCTCCCTATCGTAGGCGCTGTAACTGTCTTTTGAGTCATACCCGCCCTTCTGTCAACTGGAAACATTTCCAAAGACATGAAGGAGGAGTAAATATGTTTTATAAGGCTAACTAGCAGAGATTTACGTTATTTGACGGGGATAAAAGGCTCACGTGTTCGACTGTCAATTATCAATTCTTTATTCTTACTGATTATTAACATTGACTTCTCGATCTAGCTTCTGTCTCGAAATTGACCAGTTAGAGAAATGAGTAAAACATTATAAAAACGTTCTTTCGTGAAAACTAGTATGAAATGCATATTTAGGATAAATGGATGCGGCAAGTAGAACAGGACGGTTATTCATTCTACTGTTATTGCCAACAGTGCTAATGGTATTTTCTTGTCTGCAAAAAACTGAAAACGTGGGACGAGATTTCTGTTTCCATAAATTCCAAATTACCAAAGGAAATAGAAATGGAATCGTTTTTAGATACAAAGCCTACATGGGTCAGTTTTGATGATATTTGTTTAAAGTAATCTTTACTTAGTTGCCATTGAAAATGAGAAAGTTCTTACATTCAATTGAGTCAAATGAAAGTTTGGTGAT
This sequence comes from Argopecten irradians, assembly GCF_041381155.1. Lineage (NCBI taxonomy): Eukaryota > Metazoa > Mollusca > Bivalvia > Pectinida > Pectinidae > Argopecten > Argopecten irradians. The sequence continues at coordinate 38,784,966 of NC_091139.1, forward strand.
TTATGACCTAAAAAGACAGACTCATGGTAATGGGTAGGTTGGTTGGTAGTTTAACGTCCTATTAACAGCTAAGGTTATTGTGGGACAATGAAGAAACACATTTGATATTTATTAAAAAATATTGATTATACCTTACTATGGTGAATATTTTATGAGGCAAAATACCAACATTCTCTGTTTGAGGAAAGGCATTTTACAATATGTCTGAAAACAACGAAATGTGTCGTTTTTTCACTCTGGAACGTTTTTACTCCAAATGTAGACAGCTGTTATTGAGACTGTCGTTATCCGAATTACTCGGCCAGCATATCTTACTTCCTCCTTGTCTGTTCAATGCGACATAAGATGCCATCACGTCGTTACCGCTCGTGTCTTACAGGATTTACCAATAACTGCTGATGATTAATTTTTCCGTTTATACGGTGTTTTCTTTTAAGGCAGCTTAGCTTATTGCAGCGTATTTTGTAGTCAGTCTGCAGCTGAGGATTTCTGAAGTTATCTTACCAGACGTCCTGCTACTGTGGCGTGAGTTCAATAAATAAGAAGCAGAAAAGGGTTCCGTATCCTTGTCTTAACATTTGTTTGATATGATGACTTTCCATTTGGAGAGAAAAGTGAACAGTTCTTCGTTGAGGATATGTTGGAATTAAAAAAAAATACTACAGGCCGTACTTAGTTTACAAGTGTTGATTAAAAGGTTTCATTCCATGTAAGTATTAAGATCATCATCATTAATCTAGCACTTAAGGAATTTTTTTTAATTTCGATATATAAAAGCAGTTCTTTACGTCCAAAGAATGCTATCGTTTTACAATTTGATCTTTTTTGTTTATTAAATGTCATAAAGGAAATACTTAAAACCAATTCTTATCGGTTTCCAAGGGGCTTTAATCCTTTGTTAAAAGCTAGTTATTACTTCACTCCAAGCCAAACCTTCCTTGATTGAGCTTGCAAGACCGTTAATTACAAAGATTAATACAAAAAGGAAGTTTCAACATAACATAGCTATTTGAGTCAGGCAAGTTGGTCTGGGAAATTGGCCTCACGCATCCTTGGATTAGCCATATTTGAAGTCACTCCTTATTCCTATAGAGAAGAATTTCTTTTTCTATGTGGGCGACTTACCTTTATCTCTAAAGTATATAAAGATTCCATAGGAAATTCCGAAAAAAACTGTTATGTCATATAAACGAACACATTTCTTCCTCCATACTTGTACTGGTAGATAGATAATTTTAGAGGGATTTTTGAAATTATCCAATAAATTAAGCGTACGTTCAGCAAACACCAACAACACTTAGTTTAGTAAGGGAATTGATATTGGCCTCTTTTTACAAACAAACAGTAACGCTTTCATCATGATATTTATTTCATATCTTATCCACAATGAAGGGCGTAAGCATGTTAACGAAAACAAACAACAATAAAATGTTTTGCTTGCACGAACTGCAGTGTAAGTTACGCAACTGATAGAGATATGCATCACGATCATTAGCGCAAGGAAAACCACTTCAAACACAACGATGGGGACAATGTGGCGAATTCCCATGATAATATCACAAACGTATCTGTAAGAGTAGCCATAGAAATGGGGGCTAGACATCGTACGGTATATATAAAGTATTTCTTATATCTCTAAGCAAAAGTAACATTTACATTTATCTTTCAAAACGATTTATATTTTTAAAAACGTTTGAGAAATTATGAGGATACTACATCATGATATTTATATACTTTAAGATAGTCTAAGATTGTTGAAGCCGATTTAAAACGTTCAAGAAAATTAAAATGATCAATAGTTTAACAACGTTTGGGACTTTATAAAGATACAAAATGCATTTTATATTTTTATAGTTAAAAACCTTTGCATATGAGAAAAGCAAAGCAATATGTGTATTATTTTATATTTTTGTATACTGTTTTTAATGCGAAAAATGTATATATTTCACCAACAATATGCTAGAGAATCTATACTTTCTACAAAAATTTATTTTTAGCTTCAAGCAATCATAACCATTTCCTATACATATCATTTATGTAAGAGATCAGATGCATTATGCAGTAATGCTAAATATACGTTTACAGATAAGATACTGACAGAAGAAAATGTGTTGCAGCTTACATCTTTTAAGCGCTGTTGGGTCAATGAATTTCTTCATCTTCCTGAACTTATCCTGGAAGTGGAAGAAATACACCAATCTAACAATAAGCCAAGCAAATTCCCTTTCGATGCGCAATTTAACTTATTGATTTTCTAATCGCCCAAAACTGTTTTCTTTCCTTGAGTACTCATATGAAAACAACAGTCTCGTGATCTTACAGAAAATGGTTATTCCAACCCTATGAGATTAATTAATGTTGTTAAGAATGGAAGCCGAAAGGGCAGCAGTGGTTTCTACTGGGATAATCTCAGTAAATGTGATAAAAGACGTTCTAAGGTGCCTCTGAGGTCAAGAGTACTATAAATGTAAGAGCTACATATCAAACAGAAGCTTTACTAATACATTGCCATTCATGTAAACAATGCTGAAAAGTTGAAGGTATGATAGTGTTTGCTATAAAATAACACACTATATCAGTTACGGCATAGTGTGTACTTCAGTTCTACTTCTAATCTGACAAAGAGATGAGTTTATTCAAGTGAAGCACATATTTCTAGCTTATCTGTTTTAAGTGATGCATACCAGCTCTATGATTTCTTTCAAAGTAGAAGCCTTCAAACTGCCTTGGTTTGTTTTAATTTATCTTAAGTTGTTTCACTGATAAGACACTTTCCCCCATCTATTGTTGTTATTTATTATTCATGTATCGGTCGAAATCTACACTAGAAATAAATGAATTACAGCCAATGTATGATGAGCCATCTGCCTCCTTCATACAGTAGCTAGCTAGTAAACTCTGATTTTTGCCCAAGAGGGGTTTGTGATATGCTTTACAGATATGTATCGTGTAGCGTATTGTCTATATATTTAAACTACATTATATAATTGTTATTGCAGTAAATCGTTATAATACAAGACTGGACATTATATAGCGTATTGCCTATATATATTTACTACATTGTATGATTATCATTGCACTTTATCGTTATAATATAAGACTGGACATTATATAGCGTATTGTCTATATATTTACTACATTATATGATTGTAATTGCAGTATATCGTTATAATACAAGACTAGACACTATATAGCGTATTGTTTATTTATTTACTACATTATATGATTGTTATTGCAGTATATCGTGATAATACAAGACTGCAGATTTCGATAAATACGACATCTTGGATATACGTTTCAATATAATATTTTGATATGAGGGTTGAGTATGGTTTTAATACAGCAAAAGTGATTGATCAACATACGCCTTTCCAACAATATATAACACAGACGCTGTTCTTACATAGATATCATCTTCTACAGTACATGTATATGGGATGATCATACGGTCTTGATGATGTTTGTTTTCAACGAGTGCAACTACACGCTGGGATGAGATCCAATAAACCGTGACTATTTCAGGAACGTATGCATGTTATGGTCAGGTTTTTATTGTGTATATCGTATACATGCAGAGTAACAGGAAGCACGTGCAAACATTCTGAGCGTTTTATTCGTTTACAAAACTTTGTACATGAATACTGTAGTTAACTACACGTTATAGCATGACCCATCAAAGCAAGTGAATGTCATGAGGAAGGGAAGCTAGCCATACAGTGCAGTGAGTGGAAAGCTATTTGGAACCTTTGAACATCTTTGACATGCTAGGTGTGGTGTACATTGTTATTTTATTCGTATACAGTAAGTACAGCGGGTTCGCAGCTCTTCAAAGCGGCCATCCCGCTAGTTTAACGTTCTCAGACCATTTACTAATTGTTGACATGTATTGTACATGTAGATATTCCTAGACATCTGGACGCACGGGAGTACTAATCGAAGGTGACAGCACGTGGACCATTGTCACAACGTCGAGAGTTAACAAGTCGTTTGGAACTGTCGGCTTCTTCTGGAGATCTACGGCCACGTCAACATCCGCGGACATGTAAGTAGAACCCGGTATTGCATGCTATACTATGTTTTAAAAGAGATATAAGATATCAGATAACGAACGTATAATATTAACTTTAATATTAAATTAAATTCTTACATCAAACAAAGGGGAAAAGCAAGTTTGCTCATCATAGATGTCATGTTTTAATGTACAAAGAGAAAGAGAGATGTTCAATCATGTTCTAAAATGTGTAATAAAGCATTTCGTTTTAGACCTTTTAACAATCGAAAGTGTTCTGTATGTGCAAAAACAACAATTATCAATTTGGAAATCTTTACATCATTCACACAAGGAAGGATGATGACTATTTTGTCTGATGATCAGCATTTACTGTGCCACAAGCCTCTCTTCAGGGTAGGCTAGGTCAGTACGTGCGAAACATGCTATGTCGGTCAGAAACAAATTGAAAGCCTATGTTTAATTGTTTAGTATGAAATTTCATATTTCTCTAATTATATTTAGCTTTACCAAATACAAATAATGTACCGGTATCACCAGAAAGTGTTTTGAACTCAGTTAAGTGTTTTTACTATTATATTTTTGTTTGATGTTACGTTAACACCGATTTTGTTTGTTGTTCGGTATCAGTATCATGCTACCATTTGTCTATATGTCTATTGCTATCTATTATAAATCATACAATAATATGTAAGATATCCGTACCAGCCTTAGACCCCACTACAAAACATACATAATCGGTAATAGTGCATGGTAATCGTAATTAACAACATCCTTTGATAGAAATGGAATATGAGCACAAAAATAAACATGTTAACGCAATGACGCCTCACCAAAAGACATTTCATGTTTGTTTAGTAATGTAATCGTGATTTGTTTTCATAAATTCATCGATAGGCTTCATTAGAACCATGAATGTTAGCTATGCTCAAATATAACTCTCAAGGTCAATAGTAAATGAGAATAAGAGATAGAAGGTGTAGTAAACTGATATTTACTTTTCAGTTTTGTTATTTAGATGTGCAATTTTATTGTCTTATACAGTAGCATAGAAACGCATTAAGACCTTACACAAGAAAATGTTATAATGCATACCCTTATGGCGGTTTACATTACGATATCAATATTTTCACAATTAAAAATCGAAGTTTATTCTGTTGACCGGTATAAGACTTGAGATAAAAATGGCCAATACATCCCCATACCAACCCCGATATACAGGTTAATGAACGGAAACTGTCTCTTTTGTTCTAGCATGGCTATCACTAGCTCTGGAGTATACATACGGACGTTAGCCCTTTCATTAAGTAAAATTAATTCTATCCTTGCTGACGATAATCGATTTTAAGTTCGTGTTGCAGTCTACAGACGTAGCCTATATGTCTTACTTAATTACTAGTATTAACCCTAGCGTCACCAAACCAAGACTAATAGATTAAAGACATACGATATTGACAGGCTGATTGTATAAAGGCGAGTTATATGCCTTCACCTGTCCTTGCCTTGACAAACATCTAAGGTTGATACTGGTTAATTAATGCACGTGTCAGACAGAAAACTTGGTTACTGTGTTTTATTCTTATTTTTCATTACGATCTTGTCGAGAGCATTTATTTATCTTCAACTATCATTTTCTTCAAAGTCATTATTGATTCTAGTGATATGTTGGTAGCTAAATTGAGCTTCAATTTCATCATTTTAAGAGTCCCTTTTATTTTGCTCTGAATCGATAGAAAACATTGTGGTTACAGTGCATGTATATTGATTAAATGACTATTGACCAGAAATTGCTTTGAATGGGGTAATTTGATTCTGTTTGAGGAAGTCCATTAATGAGTTTATCACTGTGACTTTGAATGAGACCAAGGTCATACCAGCATGCAATCCTGAAATCCACCCATGATTTACCCTGTAGATGAAATATCTTACACATTTTACATAGATACAGTTATCATTTCGTTTAAATCCCTGTAACATTTGGCATACTAAATGGCGGTTACATTTGGTGATGGTGGTGGTGTTGGGGGTGGTTGTGAGGGTAGTATATTCGTTATATTCGTGTTTTCATTGAAATCCGCAAATTCCATACACCAGTGAAGTATTCAGGAAGTGAATGACTCGAATTGTAGAGAACTGAAAACCGCAAAATTTTACACTTCGCTAATAGTGTCCTTATAAGAAAACTATTCACTTCGCGAATTTAAAGTGCTATGAAATACTCTAATATTGAAATTACAAAATCGCATATGATCAGACAAAAATGATCAATGACAATATAATTGGATTCAAGGGCATTACCTTTGTCAATTGATAAAAAAATCTAAGTCAATCGTAGAACATTGTACATGATGATATTAAGTTAAATGGTATGGTTTATATGTTGTGTGATTAAAAGATGTGGAAGATTGTCCTATTCTGAATTTCAGATCTGATAATTATCGGTTCTGCTTTCAGCCTCGATGACTATTATTTAAATAAGGTTCGTAAATTAGAGATATATCTTACAAGATCTTTACAGGTGAATCCTATTCACATTCGATAACGACTCTTTATGCACCGTTGTTTCATTTTAATAAGGGGAATACTAATAGTAGTGCCCGACCGCGGGTAATTACTAAACCTTTATATCATAGACAAAAATATCAAAAGACTTGGCCACAATATTCAAACCATCCTGACAACCCACAGATTGATTAATTTTGTTTCAGTATCCAGACAGTTTGTTGGCAATACGTGTATTGACAGCTTTAACGTAACGTTATGGTGCAACAACGGCACTTTCCCAGCAACTACACATACGACAAATGCCGTTTAATTTGTATATATCTCGCCTGACATTTGGACTTTTAATACACCTGATGATTAATCTTAGACTGTTGTGTCCTAACGTTAAGGTCAGTTAGCGTTTGCTCCACTCATCAACATGTCATATTTACAAATGGAGAAAATGATATCGCTCTAGACAAGATTACATTCAACGTCAACAATAAGCGGGCGCATTCAAATTCCGTTTCCTGGGTAGATTTTTGTAAGAAAACCTTTTCGTTATAGCTGATATACTACTCCTGAGGGTCAATCATATGCCCTAACTGTCATTGTGCTGCCTGACAATGGTCATTAATCATTAGAGATACTTTCCTAAATTCATTTGTATTAACTTTACTACATAATCCATAATCACTGATTAAAATACGGCTTCTTTTTACGCCTCAAACAAAGTTAACAAACGGAGTTTGACAAAATTGAACTATAACACATAATTAAGCCATGATATCTTGTTACGTATGTCCAACAGGCGAGTAATTAAAATGTGTAACTTGCTATAAATACATAGTATATTTTGACATTGTTTTCAGAGATATATCGTGATACAAGTTCATCCTCTCTCGTGTAGACTAATTAACAGATAACGTTTTAGAAAATAGGTCTTGTCATTCAACAACCTATCGTTAATCTTGATTTTGTTCCCAATTTACAACCAGATTCCGGATTGAAGATGAATCGACCCCACAAAAAAGACATAACAATGTAAAACTCACGTGATAAGATTATATCTGCCCTTGTTCTAGGACTCATTAGTACTACAGTTATATCACTCCGCACTCGTGATAAAGAGACATAAAAAGCTAGGGTAATTACATAAAATGATAGACAAATAGCTGTAACTTTGGCCTTTGGTTTTGTCCTTCCAGCTGGTAAATCCTTCATACATGTAGATAACAATATAGATATAGCGTCTTATTTCTGATACACCTTTGTTAACCTATTAACAGAACAAACCCGAACATAAGCCGTCGTAAAAAATATCTAATTAGATGTCGCCAATATCATGCAATATAAACCTGTTCTAGTGCGACACACCGTTTTCTTTGATTTTAATGAAGGTATGTGAAATACAAGGTTGATCTTTTTTGTCTTTTCCGAAACATAAAGTATTCTTGAAATTATAATAACATAATTAACCTTTGAAAGTTTTCTTTCTTTCTATGCTAATTTCAGACCTTGATATTTATTTACTTTTCTTATTGCCCGCGGGCTTTACGATTTGCTTACGTCAGAAGATGCCTGATATTGAATTTGTGGAAATGTTACTAAAGCTTAACAAATATATATATATATATATATGATCTCTATTTCAAATCTCTACACAAATAATATGATATTGATAACTTTGCATGTCTTTGTATAAACCTTATATCCTTGTCAACTGAAATTACTATACATGTTTAGATTTACGTGTAGTGCATAGTGCATACTTCTTAAGTAATGTGTATAAAAGATGAGCTTCTGTTAATAACTTGAACTGCTGTAGGTCAATATAACCCTTTGATGACCTCAATTAAGATCATACACTGATACATATTGCTAGATATAAGGTCAGTTATATATTTATTTATCCTAGCAAGAGATAAAATGTGAGCTCAAGGAAAAGTATGCTGATTAATCATATTGGGACTAGAACTATCCAAAATTGGCTATTTCTCTGGAAATAGGCCATAGCTTGTAGCGTTCCTGTAGGTAGTGCCGTATACCGTGATGTAATACAGTGCCACTAAAAGTCTATCCATATCAAATATCTCTATTCATCTTTCTCATAACTCTATGCTGTGATATGATTATAATATAAATAATTCTTATTCAGCGATTTACTGCCCTTAAATTGAATGACCCTCACGTGAAATAGACATTATAAACTGGTCACTGTATCTTTTCTGATTTATAGTCCCGATACATCATAGCTCGATATCACCTTATACCCTAGCCGCCGGCGTTTGTAATGGCCTCCATAGCTATATCACTCTTAACGATATAAAAGTACGTGGAAATACCCAATGGTACACGTTAAATGAATAATTATGGTAAGTCATGGAAGCTCCCAGGACAACCCACCAACTCAGTGATCAAGCCTAATCTAATTGCTAGTGCAGCACTATTAGTTAATTCCTATATTTACAACAGAATAAACCCGTCATCGATCACCAGGTGTGGGGTTCACAGACAACGCCATTACCGCCTCAATCAAATATGCAAAAACATATTCCTCCCGCAAATGTAGGCTTAATGAGTATAGTATCTGTTAATTAGAGGTGCTACACGATGAACGGTGGTTTTTTTCCCCTGACACGAAATGTCTGTCATGAATGTAGAATTTATCGTTTTAATCAAGTCTTTGTATTCACAAAACCAGTGCCAAGAGTTACAGAAGACGGTACCTCCAGTGTATAGATAAGCTATCCTCGCCGTCATAGGGACTTGTAACGTAGGTTGTGAGAAAGTCTGCTGTGTATACATGTGTACTATATACTATATAAAAGGACAAGGGAACCAACGGCTCGCTTGGAAGAGGTACACCTGCCTCTACAAAAGTCGCCCGTATTCCGTCAAACATTGATAAATATGTACATATTTAATACCAATATATTCTTAAATAAATTTTCGACATGGAAAACACAACTTCAAACACGAAATAATATATTAACATACCTTTATTTCACTATGAACGTGGAAAATGCAGTCAGATATCACCGATGTCGTTTTGCCTGTCCACTGAAATCTAGGTCAAAAGCACTCATATTCCCTTGTAACAAATTTTGTATGCATTCATTTCACTTTCCGGTGATATTTTCCCATTGCAAATACAAATAGGCTATCTCTGATAACTCTTTCATTAATCCAATCCAACAGCTAAGCGAGGAATCACACTTTTTTTATCCAGCACTCGACTCTTGTTCGTATAATCCGCCATATTGTAATTGATGATGGGTACCTTTTTGGTGTACTCGCCCTTACCCGATACTACACTGAAATTCTGTACTCAGACTCTGTATAAATTAAGTTTCACGGTTTAGGTTCTTAGAAGAACCTTTATTTGAGATGCATATATCATTAATTGAAGAATCTAACTTATATGGAGACTCTAATGTTGTACTTGACCGTTACCACATTGATATTGTAGCGTTTAGTGTACAGACACCGGGTATATGGTGTTTCCAGTCCGGGTCCGGGTATGGGGTACACAATATCCACACAAACGTGTTTAACCTAGATTTCAGTGGACAGGCAAAACGACATCGGTGATATCTGACTGCATTTTCCACGTTCATAGTGAAATAAAGGTATGTTAATATATTATTTCGTGTTTGAAGTTGTGTTTTCCATATCGAAAATTTATTTAAGAATATATTGGTATTAAATATGTACATATTTATCAATGTTTGACGGAATACGGGCGACTTTTGTAGAGGCAGGTGTACCTCTTCCAAGCGAGCCGTTGGTTCCCTTGTCCTTTTATATAGTATATAGTACACATGTATACACAGCAGACTTTCTCACAACCTACGTTACAAGTGTATAGATAAGCTATCCTCGCCGTCATAGCCGGTCTTGTGTTGAGAAACAAGATGGGATAAAAATATTTGATTTGAGGTTGTCACCTTCAGCAAATCTTTCAACACAAGTCATAGATAAGCTACAGTATAATCGTTTTAGTAACATAACGTTTTTATAGATGTAACCTAAGGTTTACCATCATATATACGCCATATTTATAGTTACATTGGCTCATCCCATGATACCCATTGACAGATGTGCTATATTTTCCGACTGATTTGTCTATATATTAACAAATCTAATCGCTAAATTGATTTTCATAGAATAACTGACCTCATATAATGTTTTCCAATAATTTATCAGATAGATTGTGGAATAAACTGGTATTAACACAACATAGTGATTAGTTATGTACATAGTAATTAGTTATGTGTCAAACACGACCCCTGTGCTCTACGTATCCTATTAACTTCCTTATTTCCTGCCCTACTTATCCAGGCCATATCATATGTCCCTCCCCCACCTCACAGTTACTTTGTTAAAATTTTGATAATCGTACATTATACTCGTTTTGCAGTACACTGCTAGTGAAATTCAGCACAAAGAGACTCACCATTTGTTATCATATAAAACTACACTAATACATTTGTAGTTTATCAATTAGTAATGTGTTTAGCGCTCTCTCACCGATAACACTATTAGAGGCAACCGAAGTATACAAAACATGCTTCTCTAAGTGGATTGGATCGTTAATGAATATATAACGTTAACCAATCAGTTAATTGGTCGTCGTCTAATGCTTTTTCAGAGAACTTGGTTAGTAGCTATAATGGCTATATCAAATGCATACTACTTTGTTTTCCTTTACTGCGGACATTTTGTATTTTATATGTCATGCAAAATATTCGACGTGCATCCAAATATTTCGGGTGAAATATTATTCATAGATTAATTAAGCATTTAAATGAAACAGTTATGCAATAATTAGCATTTTATAGTAAATATAAGTTGGACTATTATTGTAATATTAAATGCATAGCACATTTTGTAGCTCATCTGTATCCATCTGTTCAATACGATAATTGGATATTAAAAGCCCTACCAATGACAAAATCCAATGTTTTCCCCCTTTACAATGTCAATTCATAGCTATAGTTAAAAAAAGGTTTCATTAATAATGCCTGGCACACAAGAGGTAATGATGACCTGTTTACGTATAGTAACACCTGAGGGGGTAATCTGCCATATCTGTACTGAGCACCTGTTACAGTCAATAAGATGTATGGATTTACAGGAGATTCCTGAACCTATATGTCTGCGCAGAGTATAGTGAAATCATCACACCATCGCCTAGACATACTAATCAAAGCCCAATTAATATACAAATTGGTATCACGACTGACGCCGAAGATTAGACGGAAGTATTTCATGGCTTTATCACCCACCGTCAGTGTAGATATGGTAAATCTGGTGTATACTGTAGAATCTCATTCATTAAATAAGCAGAGCGTTGATGTGACGAAATGTCCAACTGTATAACGGCGCTGCATTGATTCATTTATTTAGAAATAATACCTTTACATCTCTGACCGCTTTCCATGTTTTGCTTTAGTTTCTGATCCTATTTGTTTCACTATCTAAGTCAGAGAGCAGCTATGATGGATACAATAGTATAAATATCTTTAAACAATCTTGAAGCACTCGATAATAAGGCAATCAGGACGATTTAGGTAAGGATTATTTACATGAGAGGTTAAAAATATTAACACAAAACAGTTCAAAACGCAGTTTTTATCCAAAAACTGATGTGAAGATGAACGAAAGGATACATTTGATATATAACGGCGCTGCATTGATCATTTTCGATACTATCTAAACACCTCTGACCGTCATGTCGCATGCTACCTTTAGTATGGTGGTGTGGTTTCAGATCCTTTCTCATCTCGTATTATCGAAACACTTGATAATAAACAATTAAGATTTTTGAAGGAATAATTAAGGTTTAATTACATGTGAAGTAAATATGAAAACAAAGAGGATTAACACAGATTAGAAAAAATCAAAATTCATCGCAGGCCGCTATTTTGTCACAACGCCCTAGAATCCTGACGTTACGACATTTTCTACTGACGTCACGACATTGTCTACTAACGTCAAGTCGTGATGTCACAATCGATCTCCAGCCAACGCTTTAAGTTATATTACACAAGCGACATACGCAAATATATTACATGGGCGAAGTCTCACCGGCTATCATGCGGATTATGTGATGAAAAAGATGTCAAATTTGTCTGTATTTGCCTTTTATTTTGTGATACCATAGAGGAAGTTCAGTGTAAAAATCATCAAAACATTATTCACAGCTTTTGTCCTCGTGACTGTCATTGCTGAATAACGATTATACGTCATTGCCTTCACATAACTAAAGCCATGTTTAGCTATTTTCAGATTCTTCTCTTCGCTAACAGATTTAGAGTATAAAAACAAAACTGCAAGGGCGTTTAGATATAGGTAAGTCATAAGGAATATTTTCTTTACAGTTCCCATCATTTTCCACATTTACCTTGACCTTGTGAGGAACAAGATGTATTAATAATAGAGTCTGATTAAGGGTGTCAGGTTTTGAACTTGAAGGTAAGAATAAAGGATCATTTTTTTTACAATGTTAAAATTTTGTTCGCATTTACTTTTACCCTGTAAGGAGGGCAACGTATTAATAATAAAGTATTCTTTCTTATCCAGGAGTAGCATATTAACAGTGATCGACTGGTTTACTTGTGTACACTATAACGAGACTGGTATGGATGTTGTACTGTGTTTCGTTTCATTAAGATTGTGCTGTAGGCAAGGAATACTCTGATCACATCATTGTACTCACAACCTGCTAAACCCATTACTTTTTAGGATAAGGAATAAAGAAACCAATCTACAACTCTGAGTTGTTGATGATTGTTGCCTTGATTGAAAAGATGTTAGAATATCTTGGCCAAAAGGTCCATGCCGCCATCGTTTTATTTTAAATTCGGCTTTGAAACGTTTTCATTTCCAGGCAAAAATATTTCATAAATTCTCCTACTGCAATTTCAATAACTTAATAACCTGTATATTTATATTGCCATTGCTCAGTACCAATATGTTGGTACTGAGGCCAATGTGTGTTATTTTCCATTCCAATATTAACATTGTCAATTAGGCTCTGGCGTTTATATATGAGTATATATTTAACATTTGTTTATGTTTAGTGTTGGAAAACTTTATATACCATTGATAATAACATCACGTGTGAAATACCAGATTTCCAGGTTTTATGAGGATTTCCTGAACCTGTCGTATATGTCTAGGTAACTGATATTGTTTAATTAGCCTCTGAGTGAACTGTTTAGTAATTTAAGTCAGCGGAACCTGCCTTTCTAAACAAACAGAAGCGGGTGGTGGGGTTATGATTTAGTCTATCGTGTGTTCTGGATACACGGAAGGTCGGCCCGATCAGCAGCTGCTTACACTGTGGTATTACATTACTACCCCCAAGTCTACGTATGTTGAAAATCTAAATCAGTCTACAGGTCTGGCAGCGCACTGACGAAACAAACAGCGTTGTGTTCCATACCTTGTTTAATATGCCTTAAATCTTCTATGATGATACCTTCATCACCCAGTGCAGGTCAGATCTAATAGGTAGATATTGTACTACATGATATCTTTAAGATAAGCTACCTAGTTGGAGATTTTCATTTCAGAATTTATTGCACAACATTTGTAGAATAAGAACTCTTTCTCTAGAAGTGATTGAAATGAAACATTTCTAAAGATTATTCCATTGCACATGCTGTTATAATTGCATGCTATATTTAGGACAACATATATATTTCTGAAATGTTATGCATATACAACATCTATAGACACTCGTCCGTTGTAGTGTTTATGCTGTGTGGTCTGAAATTCATGAGTATAATGTTAATTCATCCAACTACATACGCCATTGGAATTGTGTCTGTATTTGATTGGAATGTATTGCACACACTTATTATAATCTCATTAAATACCTAAGTAAAGGTAAAGCTAGAGAATACTGTTCATGCCAAACATTCAATACGCTTGGTCAAGTTTAACAGATAGGACTTTGTCCGTTGTTACCTTGAATCATAGTTGTCTATATTAATAATTTTGTTTAGACAATTTGTTAAAGTCAACAGAATCAATCAATAATAGATGATTTATCAAGTTGTCAATATTTTGAAATTGGACTCAATGAAACTACTTAAAAATCATGTTTCATTTGCTCATGAACTTAGGTATCCTAACACCGTTCTTCGTGCAAGAAAATATTTATCTAGACCTACTTTCACCAGAGAAGACGTAGCTTCCTAGTAGGCCTAGGTGTGTAAAAAGTGCTAATGTTACAGATAGATTTCTACAATTTAAAAAAAAAACATTTTTATGAATCTCATTTTGCAGTTTAGCATTAGTTTTGCCCACGTCGTCAGCAAAGGAGGAGTGCGACGTGTATTTTATTTTTTTGGGGGGAGGGGTTTTGTAGGCCAAAGTAGACCTATCATACACATAGCGTTTAATATATGCTTTGATTGGGTCTATAGCATCATTTTGCGTCTTTTTGTCGTTTTACTGAATCTTGTTTGTCATTCGAGTCGAGCAACATTGCCTACCGAAGAAGAATAAATTGACCCTGTGTAACTTTAGTCGAAACTTCTTTAGGACGTCTCCGTTACAAACAAATGATGAAGCCTAAACGACGATAAGAAAAAATATATATAAAAGTCAATGAATGTTGATTTACCTTTAATCAGTTCCTTAACTTGTTTCAAGGCTAAAGGCTACATAAACAACAAGTACCTTTCCGTTTCCATCACGTTACGGCGACTCTCCAATTTGAATCGAAGCGGGAGACAACCGTATTACACAGTCTAGACATTATCCTTTCGCAGCTTCGGCGGATGATTTGTACAATCATTTCTAGATCTATTGTAAATGTTTTATGTTTCATCTGGATAACATTGATAATATAATTGTTTCTAAATAAATGTATGACACATTGTAATAATTGTGTTATTTATTTTAATTACTTGTATTCAAATGACGCATAATTATCTTACGTCTCTCGTTGTAGACTTGAACAAGCCCTGAGGCTCGCAAAACATTTAAATTAAAAAAAACACGATTGAGTTGAAATATAAGGATTGAATCTTACTTTGATCAATTTCATCGAATGATGAGTTGAGTTGCTCTTGAAGCAAATTCGACATGAACTGCTTCGCGGTTTATTCAATTTGCTTCAAGAACATGAAATCGACCAAAGCAAGATTCAATCCTAAATTGAGGAAATCACGCTTCCTTATCTCCTAAAATAATACACGATTAATCCAATAACATGGTAATGTCATATACGTTTATAATGCAAGATGGTTTACATAAACATTTGTAATACCCCTATTGATGGATATAAAATTCAAGAATCAAGATTAATTATTTCAGTATAGTGTCGCATATCAATTAAATCAGTAAAAATCAATTGCCTTCCAATAAATATTGGCTTAATAAATTTAAAAGAAAATAAAAGTTACGGCTTTAATGTATATATGTTCACGTTGAATCCTTATATATATTTCTTTAATTAATTTAGATGGTTATCAACAAATGTTATATTGCACGTGGCCGAAGGCCGAGTGCAATATAATATTTGTTGATTACCATCACCGAGGGGTAAATATTATGAACTAGAGCACAGTAACCCATGAAATATTTGTTTTATTACATAATCACAAGTTTTTCAGTTGAATATTATTATAAAATGAATACGACAATCACTTAACAAAATCATCAGCACCGTACCGTACGGAAAAGCTTCAAATCCTATTGAAGATTGACGTATAAACCACGTACGTCACGTTGTAACTCCGGTTTGGATGTCTTATTGTCTTCTTTAACAATATTAGACCTGCATGCAGCCTTTTGATCTAATACATTCGCCGTGTCCGTCCTCTACTCGATAAACGTCTACATGACGTGCTTGTTTCGAGATCTATAAAGCTAGCGCGAAATTGAACGTGAACCTTTGTGACGTCATAATAACGTAACTCATGTTATATATGTTCACGTTGAATCCTTATATATATTTCTTTAATTAATTTAGCATATTATCTAATAATTCCGACAACAGAGTATTTTTGTGAACACAAGATATTGCGTAACCGCTTTGAATAACTTAAGCAGATTAATTCAATTTATGATAATTACATAAGCTACTGGCATAAAAACACCTAGAAAAACACCAAAGTATGACAGTTAGTTCTTCACTTGTATCCACATATTATAAATTGTCGAAACTAATGAGTATGGTTCGACATTCCGAATATTAATTAATTTTATTCGATTAAGAACTATATTTGACTCAACTAAATTGACATATCTTTATTGACAACATTATAAAAAAATTAGTAAAGCCTCTAATTTTCAATGACTTCAGATTCAAATTATAACATCGTTGAAGACAAGTGATTAAATAATTGATCGTAACTAATCCTTGCCGAAGGCTTATTAATACCATATAGCAATGTAATAAATCAATGACGTGGCAATATATGCGTTGTATAACGCAGTTTGACGATCCAATCTCTTATTTGTCAAGGATGTGGTTGACCGGGACTCCGTTATATCCACGGGTATCACTCGGTTTGACGTACGTTTCAACAGTTGTGTCGTTTTAGGATATTAAAAAAACCTTTCAAATACGTCAACAGCATTGATTTGTAGGTCGGGTGATAAACAACTAGGTTCAAGGATAAAAAAACATGCAAACAAAACTTATAAAATCATTAATTTTTTCACAAG
This sequence comes from Argopecten irradians, assembly GCF_041381155.1. Classification (NCBI taxonomy): domain Eukaryota; kingdom Metazoa; phylum Mollusca; class Bivalvia; order Pectinida; family Pectinidae; genus Argopecten; species Argopecten irradians. Next base: position 38,802,151 of record NC_091139.1, read on the forward strand.
GGCAAGGAATAAATATATAATGATATACAAATTGTTTACCAAAGGAAAACTTTAACACATCTAAACATCATTAATTGTATCGTAGATGGTTATGACTGATCTCCACCTTAGTTTGAACTTAAATTTAAAAAAAAAAGAAGAAGAAAAAAAGACTAAATTATTAATTATTTAGTCTTTTGTACATTCTTTTTCTTTATAGGGTATTTGTCTGGTCTTCTTTAATTATAAATTACATGTGGTGCCTGAATATAAAGAACGAAAAGACAATGGCTAGTTATCTGAGTGTGTGTGATTTACCAGTATTTAGATATTCGAGTGTATAGGATCACGGTGACATGTAATTTTAATACAATAATGAAAGTACTTACTATCCGTTAATTTTATCGTGAACAATGAGGATTAAATTTAAAATGTCGTCTGTTCTCTCTTTCCCAAAACTTTCTTTTTACCTAATGACTGCTTTAGATCATCTCGATCTTGGCTTTCTGTTTAGTGGTTAAGTCATCCACCTTTTTCTCCCTGACACTCCATAACTGAACGCTAAGTAAGAATTAGCATGTTTAACGTTACACGTTTTGCTATTCCTGAATTTCTAATTGCATTTCCATCAATAATTCAATATGTGTATAGCAAAGGTCAAAGGTCCTCTTTATAGCTCAACAGAGTTACTGTTGGATAGGAATCTATATAAAAGAATGTCGCTTATTTTTAATAAAGAATTTTGTGACATCTTTAGAGTAATATGCTTGACTTATGTATCATAGGTCACTGTTATATATTTACTGTTTGTTGTACCGTTAGAAACGGTTGTCACTGGAAAATTTAAATTATATTTCCTGTAAAAATCTATGCATTGTTACAACTAATCGATCGATGACCAGTTTTCGTACTCCTAAATGATCACATAAACATATAAATTGTCGAGATGTAATTTCTTTCCTTCTTTGATTCGATAATGATGATTCTGAATATCATCATGGTTTGATCGAAACTAGAAATCAAAGAAATATACATTGTATGGTATACGAGGAGACATTGGCAATAATCTTGGGGTTTCGAATGCAAATTTATTGATTTCAAATATAAAAAACTTCAAAGAACTTTCAGCGAACGTATATATTTTAAGGATTATGTATCTAGGATACATGGTGAGGAAATAACTTTAGTCAAAATTCGTTATATCGTCAAGGCAAGACATGAAAACAGTTCGCATGACTGTATACATTGTAAAAACAGTTAGAAATGATGCGATATAACTGAATCGTAGTTCTAAACGCCAAAATACCCCATTGTTGCACAGTGGTGCAATATAGCTGTCACACTGTATATTTATAAATCCTAGATAGGCTAGATACGAGGACAATGTAATGTGATGTTGATATTTATTATATAAACTATACTTTATATCACATTTCATTTATGAACAAAATGATCTTGTTTTAATATTTGGGTGACATTTCATTCTAGACGCTATTATCGATATGAACGATAATTGACTGGAGATGTTTTATGAGAATGTCAAGGATATTCCCCCAGATTTGTGCAAAGTTTTTGAAGGCATTTATTATGCTATTTTGTCAAAACTAACTTGCCTGTAAAACAAACGTTGTTTTATAAAGCCTATTTAATGACAATTAGTAACAATATTTCTATTGCGATATACCAAACATATTATCTGAGCACACCTAATTAGCGCTGTGAAATTGCTTGTTCGCGTGATTCAGTGATGCACGCTTATTGCATCAGATGTCAATAAAAGTTGAACTACCCTGATTTCAACTGTTCGCATCTGAACAGTCTTCATTTGAAGACATATATTAATGGGACATGTTTATTGGCAATGGTGCGAGAAGATGTAAGGTATGAATGCCATGTAATCACTATAACATTCAGAATGTATGTTATTTTATCAGTATTTTATAAGTAGTCGCTCTGTACAATAACAGTTGAATAATTAGCTGGGACTGTCAATAAACAGATACGACAAACAACACAACGCCTAGGTTTGTGTTAATATGCTGTTTGTGATAGCAATGACAATACTTTTGGCACATCCATATTAAATTGATGGTGATATATCACATTTGTATTAATTCTTGTAGATATCACAATAAGACCCCATACTCTAAATTACAACATATGTAATTTATTGGCTATATTTTGATCAAGTCGTCCGTCGGACTTTATTGCATAACCCCGCCAATTCTATATTCATTCTACGTAAATGTAATAGTGTCAATGATGAACAAACACATGATTCCCCCTCTCTTTTCTGAACAAGTTTTTTTTTTCTTTGCATTTGTTCCTAAATCATATATTGGTATAGCTTTGTTTTTTACATATACTGCTACTCACAAAACATTTTTTCAGTGTGGATCCACTTCGTTCAATTTATATTTAATCTTTTCCTTTATTTTTTATTTTTGTTTATTTTGTAATCCTGTTGAGGAAAGTATTTGTTCTGCTTGGAAATGAAAAGGTTTTAATTTATTTTTTCCTATTTGCTATATCATATATATCATAAAAGAACAACGAAACAATAACTTATTGCTCATTTCGACGCAGATGATATTTTTCTAATGTTGTCATATATTATGACTATGACATAATGACATGGGTATGTTCTAGAATATCAGGAATCAATATCGATAAGGTTTTATTATCGCCTTTATTGTAGAAACTACATTTATAATGATCATAAAACCAATATCATTTGTATAGATATCATTCATCTGTCGCAGCAGCTTCTGAAGGAACAGATGATTGCTAATGAAATGTCATCATAGAGCTTCCTATTTTGTGTGTCTGTTGATGTTTTCAATCAGATATCCTATCAAAACAACAAACACATGTTTCATGTATATTTGATTTCATATCAATGTACAGACAACTGCTACTACATAGAACAACTATGACCATTTGTTGTGTGAAACAATCTTGCATTAAAATGCACAATCCACTAGAAGTAAGTACATACCTGCGGTTAAATCTGGTCAATTCGATTTAAATTTAGAATTATACGGCAATTTTGAAATCTTTGAATCATTAGAATTACAAAGTTGCATTTACCTTTCGATGTTTACGATGTTTAGCGGAATTTTGGAATTCCAGCAATGAGTCCTATTGAAACGAAATAATGTGTACTCTTATTTTTGTGAAAACATTTTCATGAGAAAATTTATTTTATTCTAACTGCATTTATCACTTTGAATTTGCCATACTATCGTTTGTCATCAAAGACATTTATATGAAGGATATCAATATCTTAGCACTACTTGTTGTTTGTAACATCAGGATATCAAATATCAATCTCTCTGTCTCATCACCTGGGCGTTTCACGTCAGGTCAAAGGTCAAAAGACCAAATTTTCGATTTTCGGTCTTTACCGCTTTACAATCAATACCAAAACCAATAATAAACTTACTAAAAAACAAAAAAACAAAACATCTGTGCAGTTGTGAATAAAATTTGAGTTTCTAATAATTATTGATTTGCCTGTGGAATGTTAAATGTTACATGGAGTGTTCTCTCCTGGTAGTATGCTTCAGCGTAGTTAAATTGGCAAAGTTCCGCTCACCCGACCTGGCCATACAGCAGTCTCCCAAAAACATACTCACCATACATAACACAACACTTGTAAGGTGAAGCCACCCTTAAATGACCGTAGTAAATACAACGTTAGTAATAAACATCACAATAAGTTGAGATTATAGAATACATTCAATCTGACTACATTCGTTTCCAGGCATTGTTCTGTCTTACAAACAGAAAATCGTAACAATACGTTTTACTGGAACGACAGAATATAAAAAGTTAGTAGAGTAAACTGCATCTGAGTGAGTTTGTAATCGAGTGTTTTCAAATGGGATTGTATCGACTGATGCATACATATTTGATACCCTAATGCTTTGGCAGCATATGCGCTGTCTGAAAAGTGATAGATGCAACCGTTTTAGACATGATAGTCATTCGAAAGCGACCTGATGTTGTCAAGGTTTCCATAGGAATGCCACATACTATTTGGTCAAGCGATATATTTGTATAACAGTGTCGTTAGGTCTGTTACAACATTTTACTGATAATCGATACTCGATATAACTGTCGGGTAGTCATTTTACCTTGTCGAACGTGACATCTATCTTCCTTAAAATCGACAACATAAGTGCTCAAAGATAAAAAGTCATGATATTAAATGCTTTCGGGAACCACTGAGTTATCCCTGGTTTGCTCGTTGTCAGTAAAATGTGACCGGTCGGGGTGTGCCGTTCGGGGTCTTTGAAAGGATGGTTCAATATGATAACGCTTAAATTTCACTATAAATATGCCACACAACACGAGCATATCGAAGTTATCACACGCAACAAATCGCATATTAGTATATGGGACGTCGTCGTTAATTTTTAGCTTTTAGCAGCAGGGTTTTAATTGACAAACCAAGCAATCAAAATGTATAGAGCGCATGAATAGAAAAACAAGCATTAAGCTAAGTAAGTTAACTGTGAATACATTTAGTATGTTAACCATTGTCAACCAACCAAACAAATCATAGATACGTAAAAGAACAAATTAACAGAAAGTCAAGCATACATTTAACATAAGCCTGATTAATGCGTTGTACATCGATCTTTTGTAACCTCGTATGCAGTTTATATTTGGTGTAAATTATAACCGCATCTTTTATGTCCGGATGTATCCAGTATTAATCCTCTTCAAACCGGAATTACTTTCGACCTCTCCGGCCCAACCCGGATGTTAACGATATGGATCACTTCTCCAACATTAAAGCAACTTCCGGTTGTCCTATTTCCATAGGACCATCTTCATTAAGTATCGGTTATTACATTTCTGCTATAGTTTTTAATATCCTTGAACTATTTTCGTCTGATTTTTTTAACAATTCAGAATATCAACTACTAGCTTTGATAGTGATGTGATATACATTACTATTATTATACAAATCTTTCTTGTACTTGGATTGAAAACTTGCATATTTTTTCAACATCACATGTGATACTATAATGTATCACATATCTTAAGTTTGCTTTAGATCACGAAAAATGTCTAGAAATAAAAGCCCCTATGGACTATTTTTTAATCTGTTTTTTCTTCAGATAGCCCTGCTTCATTTTATTTCCTTTTTTTCCTCTTAATACCATGTGGTCTTTGTATCATTGTTATCTTGCTCTTAATCACTTCCTGAATTTAATGAAATGTAGCAAATTTTTTTATTTAACCACTTTTGTTCTTATCGTGTGTATTTGTAATTGCATCCTTATCGGTATAAATAAGTGCTTAATCATGTTTGCTGACCCATATATACTACATAACTGACCAACCTACTCCTCGTTCACTAGCGTACAGCGGAACTGTGTATTCTCTGAGATTAATAATGTATTACAATACTCTGATGGAAACACAAACATGCAATAATCGTCTGTGTAATTCACTCTCATCTAACAGATGGTGTTGAGTGGTCTGGTCAATGTGTGTGTCTGTAGAAAGCGTAACCAAAGTAGACACTACCTGCTCGAATTGTTTCATTAAGGCTCACATGGATTCTGTAGATCCGTGCCACAAATCGATCTGAAAACATGAATTAATAATGGCCACGAATGGTAGGGTCAGGAAAAGTGATTTATACTATTTGTATATTAACTATTACATAATACATGGCTCACGTTTTGTTTAAATATTTCCAGCGAGAAATGCAACGCCTACATATGTTTATTGTCTATTCACAGAAACACTTGTATCCAGGGAAATGTTATCAAATCATCAGCTTTCTCCTATCAAAATCGGGTTATTGCATATCTTTGATAAATGGTTATCTACATTTAATGTAGTTTTATTAGTCTACACATTTGCATCGAAAAGATGGGAGAATAGATATATATAACAGTTTTTATTATCTTAATATTTCTTTTTCATTTTATATCACATGGCAAATATAATATTACGTAAGGTTCATGTCTGTGTAAACACTGGGGTTCCGCCTCCTTAACGGAAAATCCAGTCAGCGGGACGGCAGTGTTTGCGAAATATCATGGTAGCGTGCATTTTCCTGTTGCTATGTATTGCGGAATTGCAAACACATTGAAAAATATTATAGGTCAAAATGAAAACGTTTTCAAAACAAGAAACACTAAATAGTCCAGTATTATCATTAACGTCTAAAATAGCTTGATACACAAGATTTAGAGTGCAGCACGTAACAACCAGGGTAATGAGGAAGAAAGCTTATTTGCACAGACATCCCCATGCGTCCTGCATGTTTCTGTTTTAAATTAACTTCACAAACTCATTCATAATTAATTCATTAGCTAATATATTATTCCTCAGAAACTTTCAAGTGTTTGCTTCCCTTTTATATGATTAAGACTAAACACGTTTGGTTTCACGAAAAAAACAACTGTTATTACTTATAACAGCACGCTTCTTAGTTAAGATATTAACCATGTTGGGCGCTTTGGGTATAAGTATAAAGATATGAAACACTAAAGATCAAGGTATATTACTTTTCAGTCATCAGTGATAATCCTAAGGGAATGCACAATTTTATTTATTAAGTCGATCGTAGAATGTTATTGCTAAGATACGCCATGTTGCTCTAGCTGTTTGTCGTCAACGGCCTGGTAATAATGAGAACATTATATGACTGTAATCCTGTCGTAAGGATCCATTTACTTTTAATAATTAGATTGCGATATTGTGCATCGCCTCTAATGGGTATGTTTATAGAAATATGATAAGAAAAAAATTATTTCAATTTATAACATCTACATTTGTGAAAAATCCGAAATGTATATAGAGAATTCATTTGTTGGCTAAATGTGTAGTAGATATGCCAACTTGGATATTCTGCAACGCTCACCGTGTATTATAAATGTCAGCGTTCCTCTATCTTGCTGTAAATACTGTACATTTTACATGTTCGACCACATGTGAGAAGAGTCTTTGACTCAATGTGCAATCGAATGAAAATGAAGTCAATTAAGCATTGATATCATTATTTTTTAATTTCATCGTGGTATGAAAAAAAAATTGTTTGCAAACTGTGTGAATCCGCGTAGATTGAATGACAGGAGATTATTTTATTTTAACGTACCTTGGAACAGTTTCATCCCCCATTTCGTATTATTTTTGGTAGATTTGGATTATCTCGATTCTTCCAGTGCTTTCAGATCTTCTTCAGAATATTCTTTAAATCTCTGTTGTGGTGTGGGAACATGTTGATTTTCTGATCGTACAAAATTTTCAAACTCGGGCACATTCATGGCTTCGGCCATTTCGGCTCTGGCCTCTTCTGGTGAAACAGATGTTGATATTCCATTCGGAATATCGAACAAAGTCATTAAAATGTTGTTCAACTCTTTACTGTTCATTTCTAAGTCCTCTACTTCCGTAATATTTTCTTCTAATTGTAGAATTTCTTTAGGTTTTCCTTAGTTAAAGCTTGCCATTTTGAGAGCCTCAAATCTGCTTGCACAGTAGCTTAACAGAACCCTAGCAGACGACGCTACTGGTATACCAAACTTTTATTTCTTTACTCAAAGTTTTTTTTTTTTTTTTGGCAACTACTATTTTATTGCCCTAGTTTTAAAAAATACAATTTTGCTTCAATTGAAACAATTTTAAACCAGTGTTTCTTTTTTTTTTATTTTATAAACGGAAGCTCCGTGTTGAAGATCAAAGGGATCCATATCCCTTTGATGTTTACCGACATTGGATGTCCGACGAAAGTAGTTCCGTAGATTTTGTAGGTGACGCTTATTTTTTTTTCATAGAGGTATGCAAAAAAATATCGGCCAATCAGAAAGTCGGATTAAGTATGAAAACAAAGAAAACATAACTATTTATTATTATTATCTAATTGTTTTCCTGAATATTAGCGTTCATCGAGAACAAACGGGAAATATTCCAGACCTTCACACATTGTTAGAAGGAAATTATACATTTAGTATAAGAAAGACTAGCTTGACGTTGCTGTAGATCAAATTAAACATCACCTTACAGATAAAATGTTGATTTCATTAATCAAGTGATAGGCTTGGCAAAATAATAGTGTTCGAATTCCCACCTCCAAGGCTTATGTACAGTAAGCCTGTGGGAACGTGATGATATGCGAGAACCCCGTATCATTAGGTAATGTAAGCGTTCTCAGCCAGATTTCCGACACATTATTCAGTAGTAATAGGTAAAGTAAGCTATGCTTTCAGTGATCTCCTACTAATCATTGCGCTGTCGGTGAACAGCGTGAAATATTATCGATATCAATCACGATTGTGTACTACAACAAATATATCCACTGTCTTTTTATGTCTTTTCAGAAGGTGAAACAATCGACGCCTGTGTACGGACATCCGAAACCAGCAGTGTCACATTTCCTGTATAATGAACAGCTTTACTTCTCACCCGTAACAGCAGACTTTGTGCTGACGCTCTGTGGATACGTATTGGCGTAGTGAGGATAAATTTATCAGAAAAATCATTGCTGTTAAAACAGGACAATTTATACCACGTAGAAATGACAGACACAGGATTTAGGAATCAGTGGCGCGCTCTGCTGTCGATATCCCTTGTGACATAGTGCTATATAAACATGGTAGTAACTGGTGTTATCCATTCAACAGCATGGGACTCAATGGATCAACGTAGAGACAGTAAGATCCAAGCTCCCCAAACATTCCAGAGAGTTTAAGTTTTGATATGGCGAGTACGGCAGTATATGATTGGACTACCCCTGAATCATCATCAATGACCACGGATCCGCTTCTGGACATTTATAATTTGACCCTGACCTCGGTCAATGATACAACAACTAATACTACCAATGTGACTTTGCCTATTAGTGGACGTAAGGTTTCGCCGGCCTCGACAGCCATCCAATTCACGTTCGGGGTGATAGGGAACTTGTTAGCCATCTTTGTACTTGTCAGGTCTGCCAAAAGTCACAAATGGCGAGTGTTTTATCGTCTGGTTGGTGCACTTGCCGTGACAGACTTATTTGGAATCGTCACAACATCGCCCGTTGCCTTTATCGTTTATGCTAACAATCTAAAATGGGTCGGGGGACAACCCCTCTGTGACTACCTCTCATTTATGCTCATTTTCGCCGGTCTAGCAACTGTATTCATAGTTGCTGCAATGTCGCTTGACCGTTTCGTTGCGGTATGGTTTCCATATTCCTACAATGTGACCATGAAGAAGGCATACCTAGTCAACCTAGCCGTAGTCAGTCTGTGGATAGTCTCCATATCCATCGCTTTCCTCCCTCTAATAGGTCTGGGGCAAAATGTCTTACAATTTCCCGGTACCTGGTGCTTCTTTAATTTTTTTGGTATTGATATCAAAGACAAATTTTTCGCCTACTTTTATGCCACCATCGGAATCATTATGATATTATTAACAGCAATTTTAAACTCTTTAGTAATCTTCATGTTAGGAAAAGCAAATAGACAGAACGGGTTGCGACGGAAGGCCTCCAGTGTAGGGTCACGCAGCGGACGGACCAGGAGAAACGATATCTTTATCATGATATTTCTTGTGGTATTGATGGTGGTATTCGCCACGTGTTGGACACCGCTAATGGTATGTATGTAACATCTGTAACGTGTATATATGTAGCTTTATAGATACTTTAACCAGAAAAAGCAATATCTATTACACATATCATTATTAGATTTTTTTTCTCCATACCTGCTTTCACATTATATGTATGAAGGATGAAAGACCGCTGATATATTCTCGCTCTTACTAGTTCTCGTCCTTATTTTACTTTCTTTTTCCTTTGCCCCCTGTATTTTTCAATATTATTCAGTTGCTCTTCTCCTGACACCTATTTTGCTGTGACAGCAATAATGTCTGTCAGTTTCAGTGTTATCTACACCCAATGTTATGCATATAGATGACATTTACCTCTACACAAAGTTCCCTGATATTCTTTTCCCTTGTAAATGTATTTTGTAATTACGAACCAGTCGTCGGGCTTTATATCCTGATTTAGTATGCAAGGGAATGCCAGTCATACTGTACACGTTTACAACAATCGATAACTGACACGGAACTGACACGGTTATCTAGAGTGAAATACTAATTCATCAAATGACAGTATTGTGGGTCATATGTGAAAATTAAATGTACGTCTGCATCAAAACAATTGAATACGATAATTTGTACATCTGAGTCCTTATGACTCATAAAATAGTTTTCAGTAAGGATAATATCCATTTACATTTATAATGTATTTCTTTCAGCATAAAATAGAATTACATATGTATCAATAAATGCCATAGGAATAATTTTCACTTATCTAATATAAACTTTTTCTATATTGCAGTAATGTATGTTCATGTTGAGGACCATTTGGTGTACATACGAGACCCGTACTTACATTGATTTAACCACTATATTAATAAAGCATATTAACCATATGATATTAATGTTACAGAAATGTGTTTAGATTGTAAAATATCCCTGTGATTTGTTAGATGACTTGACACAGACACCAGTCACATGTCCTGATGTAACTGCATTCTTTATTTCAGATACGTATATATATACTTCAGGGTAGCCATTCTTCCTCGTCCTCCTTAGATCGGCCTGCCGATCTGTTAGCTCTGAGAATGGCCTCAATTAACCAGCTTCTTGACCCCTGGGTCTATATTCTGTTGCGGAAGGAAAACATGTTAAGGGTACTAAGGTTGATGGAAAGATTTCGGAAACACAAAGGTTTTAGGTATAAATGATATGGCGCAATTAGAGTTGAAGATGGTATAACTTACTGTTGTTGATGTATTTTAGACGTATTTAGTGTTTGTCCCTCACAATATATGACCCTACACACTTTATAAAACTCGAATGCATTTAATATAGTTTAAAAACCGTTGAAAACTATGACTAGCTGAAGGTTAATAGTAGGTGAAGGTTTAAAATGTGTTCCCGTTACTATTGAGCAGACTGTGAAAGGTTTTGTGAAAAGAGTTGTTGCAACTTATTTAAGATATCATATCTACGAAAAATCAATTGATCTATTCGCGAATTTTATTCACTTGCATCGTGTAATGATAAATGAGAAAATGTAATTTCAAAAGTGAGTTATCGGCGAACCTTAGACTACCCAATGCTTGATTACCGTGCATCATGCTGGTCTTGACATGTGAAAATCCTCCTTATACGCATGCTAGCCTATTTAGTATGAACCCTCGCATTTGTAATTGGTGGTTGGCTTGATGTTTTACCCTCATTTATGGTGGTTGTCTTGGTTTTACATGCGGTATCTGTTTAGGTTGGCTGACGATTTGAGCTTCATTTAAGTGTATTGTGAGTGTCTTGGTATCAATAGTGAAGAGTGATATTTGTAAAGAATCGTTAATACAATAGATTCGTCTTCTCTGATTGTAAAGATATATATAACTATATTTGTTAAATATTGCCTCAACAGATGGATGCATAAGATATCTATCACTTTGATATATTTTTATGATTGTGATAACGTTTCAAAACTTAGACAAGATTCTTCAAATCTGAATAATCGTTTAACTCATTGTTTTCATTTTTATTGTAGATTTGACAAAAATATACGTATACTTATTTATTAAACAATTCACAGAGAGGAAAATCCAACAGCTAATATTATTTCGTCCGGTGAAACATTTTATGTTTTATGAGCAAATGACGTTTAATGGTGATTGGATTGGTCACATTTTGTCGTTGTATTGTCTTGTCCTGTATATGTTGATGTTGAATATGGTGATATAATTATTGGTTGCAAAATCGAATTCGTATACAATCAACATTTATCACAAAATCCGCCCGATATCCACTGACTTCGTCCATTTAATGTTTTGCACAGTGCCAGTAGTGTAACATAATCTGAATTCATTTTGACATATTTACTTGACATAACGTCAGGATTTCAGGATTTTGTAGTTATGGAATAAAAGTTACTTTAAATCTGTGTTCACCTCCTATTTGATTTTATACAACTAGTCAAGGTTCGCAAAAATTAAAACTTCTCAGACCATACAATTTTATATTCTGTAAACCAACTGTCTTTCATGGCTACTAAAATTTGCGATTTTCTTTGTCAAACAAGTTCGAACAGATTAATAATCGCGGTTTTAAAACTTGATTGAAAATTCCTATCCGTATCAATGATATAGATTCGCGGAGAATTTATTTTTTTTTTGGGAAAGAAAGTTGGTATATACTATTGATCCTATATTGATCTCTATTAAGCTTGTTATTTTGGGAGTCCTTATGTATTTGCTGACTCGAGGTTAAACATATTTGCATGTCTACAATGAGCAGTAGTTTATATCGCTTATACATGTATAATTATACTAACGCAACTGCACTCTAAAAGTTCTGATAAATACGTTTTAATGAATCTCTAAGATGGTTTCAGGTTATTGGTTTTGGTTTGATTACTTAATGTCGTATGAACGTAAGATAATCCATATTTTATGAAAAATGATAAAAAAACATATGTTTTTCTTAAAGGCCCACTACCTTTCCTTTACCTTTAAACCTTTAAATTGGAATGTAAAACGAGATCGATAATTTTGTAGAGTCACAAACATACCGTTAATACTACACCCATCATCATCTTCTGAAAAATGTAATCAAAATAAACAAAATGTTAATTTCCATAACACGGGTCGTCCTATGTTTACCGCCGTCGTCCTAAATACCGCGCGGTAGTTTAATATTACTGTGCCAGACGGCAAAATAGCCAAACGCCAAACGAATCTCTGCAGTTATCATATATTACACAGGAAATCTTGCATATGTTTGGTGTTGTTACCTCAACTAAGGCCAACGATATGTATTTTCTTATGTTATTGATGATTTTAAGAAACCTTTAATTTTTTCTCCGGTAAGGTAGTGGGCCTTTAAATTGCATTTACAAAAGCATATAACAGAACTTCTAGTGGACAGTATAGTGCACATTATGTACAACCGTTTCCACCGTGCATTTTAAAATGAATTTTTGCGATTGAACATAAATATTGTTTAATGGAAAATATAACAGCAGGTAAAGTTTACACAAACCCTATTCCCATAATTATAGCAATGCGTATAAAGTATTTAACTTGATTCATGTACATTTTATAATAGTATCGAGATCTAGACCACCATGATGTGTGTAAGTTAATAGAATAAACACGATCACTCAGTCGCCATATTTTTATATGGAAGTGTGCATAGTGTAATACATAGATACAATTGAACTAAATAGCAGCTACGGACAAAACCCTGAGCGGAATGATCATCACGATCTCTCCTCTTCACTGTTATCTACAGTGACTGTTAAATTCTATCGCGCTGTTAGCAGTCGGTCAATATATTTGATTGTTTTGGTTATGGTTACATAATTATCTGATAACTAATACGGGACTAATACAACCCTTTTGTCATATCTATTGCTCTAGAGGCCCGTAGAAATTAAGCGATACTTCTGTCGATTGTGACTGTGTGATCAGCTTTCAACATTGCAATACACAATTCATTAATTATTTCACAATGGAGTTTGAATTTTGTGTTCCTTTCAAAATTCCATTGACCATAATTTAAATATATAGAAATTCGAACTGACCCCAAAGTCTAACAAACATATTGGGCTTTATTCAGTGAAATCCTTGATGCATGTCTTTATTATTATTTACAGCTTGTAAAACAACAGTTCACTAAGAGGTTTATCAAAAGCATACATTTACCGAAATCTGGCCCATTTTTAGATTTTACTGGCAGAAGAAAAGTAAAGATTTGTTCGTGAATTTACATCATATGTTTTGGTATTTCAATGACATTATCATCAACATTTTATTGTGCTTCATCAATTCTTAATTCATTTTTCCTGCTCGATCTTTTGTATCTGACATGATCTAAATTGTCTTTTCTATTTGACAGTCACCCGTGTACTTTAATACCCAGAATCAATACTAACTACAAACGATGTGTGTACAGTTTTCTGTCCTGTGTTGTAGGTGAGAGTGATCATCAACCAAAGCGGCGCCTTTTCTGTCGACTATATGTCGGACCTAATGGCTGTCCGACTTGCGTCGATTAATCAAATTCTAGATCCATGGGTCTATATTTTATTTCGGAAAGAGTTCCTGAATAGACTGTTGAAGTTTGGCAAAAAACATACTACTTCCGGTTTGTTTCATAGATTGGCAAGTACTCGCTCAAGGACCGGAAGTGATAGGAGCATGACTGATGACGTATTTCAGCAAACAGCGACGGAGTGTGGGGATGCCTTGATTGAAACGATAGAAAAACAAAGTTCTGTACAAACTAATGGTGTAAACGGTGACATTAAAGAAAGTGCAGCCTAATTGGTTTGATTTAGTTCCTGTGTGAGATCTGCCAATTAAAAATATCAAGACCAAATTCAATATTTTTCTACTGTGAACGTTTCTTTCTTGTCATACGTTTTTGTTATATACTCATTTGTATTCACTAATATTACAAGATGCATAGTTTCTTAAGAGTTAGAAATAGATTAAAGATGACATTCAGGCAGTGATGAATGGTGAAACCCAACCAACATCAAGACTATATAATAGCAATTTAGTTGCTTGGATGTTTGCGTTTACTTTACTTTATATGAACAGTTTTATTTCAGGGCGTGTCTGGGTTGGGAGTCGTAATATAAAAGTCCTATACAAATAAGTAACGGATGATAGACGACAAACCGATATTAAGATGATAACGAAATGACTGTTAGGGTGAAGATGACACAGCAACAACGTGGTCACGACGGACGAAGACTGACAAAGACATACCACGTGATAGGAAACATCATATCATGTGACAGAAACATCTGATTATGAGATAGAAAACAACAGACCACATGTTATGCATGTTGTAGGAATCATCGACAGATGTCAAAAGGGTTTAAATAAAAAGACATGATTATTTTTCTAATGAGGCTTTTTTTGTTTGTATGTGAGCGTGTTATATCAACTATTGTCAATAAATACTTTCCAACAAGTCATTATTCTGTTACCAAATACAAATTAATATAAGTCTCCAACAACACCACTCACACATTCATCATAGTAATGTATACACAATGTACATCGTTAAGGACTCTAACCGTAGGTTTTCTACATTGTTAATGGGGTTTTTAGATATCGATCTGGTTTTAGTTTCAGTTCCACTATCTTGAATAATTTAAAATTACTATGAGCAATCACAGTGCAGTCAACGCTGGCTGAAAGTGATTGTTTCAAGATCATATCGTATTTAGTATGTTTTATCAAAAATATACAATCGTGCTCAACAACACTGTACTATCAGTTTTGCCTGAAAACGATCGGATGCAGATAGGATAACATGCGTATACGATTTCTCAATATAAATGTTGGGGTTCGATGTAGCATATTCACCAAGCGTTACTTAACACAGATGTTATATCAAAACGCATAGCTGGGAAGGGAAACACAGTATATTATTAGATTAAATGTTTTGAATGCCATGATATGTTCACTGTGTGTCCCATCGCAGACGTGGAAATACTGTCTCTTTTATAGTGCTAGTAAACTGAAACATAAAGACACCGAACACCACACCCAGTCACTTTATAAATCAGCCGTCTCATTAATTAATTTATTTATTTATTTTTTTTTTTTTTTTTTTTTTTTTGTTAATTGGGGACATATTTCACTTTTATTGTGTGTCTCTGGCAAGAAAACAGAACCCAGAGTCATCATTGCAGGGATGAACACTCAACCCATAGCAAAACTATGACATTGCTAAACGAGATGTTAGGAGAAACGAAAAGATCATTGTAAAAGTAATGAATGCACTATGTTTTTGTTTTTTTTTTGTTTTTTTTGTTATGTAGCATCACTGTTTTGAAATTAAATTTTCTGCGTAACTGGAGACACAGTGGACGCGATCGCATGGCACTTAAATCTTATGTACACAGTGCAACAGCGAAATAGGGCAGTTATTTTTACATAAAACTATACATGACTCAGGCAAGGGATAAATTGAAATCCTTGTTGTTGTAGGTATGATTATCGCCATTAATTTTAAAATAGATTTAACTTCAGTAGTATCATGAATAAGGTGTAAGAAGAGTGCAGATATGTACTATTTGTGTTAGGAGAGGAAATGAAATAAAAATAAAACGCACAAGTTTTATGTGCATTAATGTTCATATAAAAAATCTAATTTTAAAATTGTTCTTCAGCGCCAAACGTTACCTAGATTGTAAGACCTTCAAGACTTACAATGCATACGTTTTACCTTTACAAAAATACAAATACAAAAATAAGCAAGAACTCAAGTTGAATTCGGCTGCAAATAAATCTTTATCAGAATATCAAATTGTAATTGCAAAAGTTGTGCAAATTAATTATATATACTTTTGTACAGGTATTTTTTTACAGTTATATGACTATATCTATATCTCTAAGGCATACGCCTTATTTTCATAGATTGTCCAATTCTACTGTTTTCTTGCTACCTAAGTATAAAATGAACTTTACTCTTAACGCAAGTTTCGAAATTGCTTGTTTCAATTGCTGCACGGTCAGGAGACTAAATATTTAGCGACTATGTTTTGATAAGTGGTTTTAACATCTATATGTTATATCCCTTCAGTATGACGTTGAAACATTAATACTGTTGAGGTGGAACATGTTTTCCCTATATAATAGAAAATCGTTAGTTGTGTCGTATAAGGGGAGGTAATAACAACTTTAAACAAAATATGCACGGACACATTTTGTGTCAAACACCTCTTGTAATAGCAGTAGTAGGTTTATTTGAACTTAAATTGCTTACATCTAACAAACGTGTTATTTAAAATTCTATTGGTTGATATCGTGTGTTTATAACAATAGCTTCTATACACACAATCTGTACGCATGGTGATATGTAAGCTCATTGTTTGGGAATTTCAACGATGCACTGGATTATAAACAACGTAAAATTAAACCAAATTACATTTCGGGCCTCGGATTCAGATCGTGATACAGTATATGACTGAGTACGTGGATGTGGTTTCATACATTGATGAAAATCCCTGCATGTTTGTTTTTCTTTTTTATCTTCGAGAAGCGATAGGAAACCACTTAGAGTTGTTTACCAGGATTAAACTACACTGTAAGTGGTTTCTATTTCCATGTTAGTTTATGGTTACTTGTACTACTTATTGTTATACAACGAAAAGTGAAAAAAATGCCCTATATAACCGGACGGGACATGACGTTGTGCTGACATTGGAGTACACACATAAGGTCTGTGGAGGACCTCTTCTTTGACCCTTGATTGCGGTATTTACCAGTCAATTTACACAAATCAATATTCTGCTATTTTCCTATGCATGTGTTTGGCAAATTGACCATTCATTCACATAGACTCACTCCGTATGGGCATGGTTTGTAAATGCAGATAGAAGTACAGACGATAATATTAGGCATTGATTCCGAACGGTACGCATTGGCATCCCGTATGGACGCGAAATCTACGATTCCCTTAGCTGAGCGGGGGCATCGATACCGCGAGTTAGGCAATTAACCATTCAGATAGAAATAGACCGATAGCAAATAGATAACAAAACTAATAATCGTTAATAAACTATTTGTGAAATTCGGTTTTGTGCAAGTGTATGTTACAAAAATAGTTAAACTGTTTATTACATTAATTGAAATAAGTCTTTAATACGAACAAGACAATCCATAGTTTATATCTATATGTTGATTTTCAAATTATCACGAATTTTATAATCCGAGTTTCCAATGAAATACTGCATGAAAATCTATATAAATAATAATAATAATTGTCTTTATTCAAAGTCGATTACACTTTGAGTCAGAGATTCGTCTTCCAAGTGGTCGCCATAAAAATATACAATATTTTCAACGTGGCATACATAATGTATATCACAGACAATACACTATTATATCACAGTTAACTTATCACAGATAAAAAAGTAAAAATGCACCTATAAAGCTCATGGTGCATAAATATATGGAAAATAAAAACATGACTTAAGTGTCTAATATACATTTATGTCATTATGACAAAAGAATAAAAATTACCAGAATATATGCTATACCATGCATTAGAACCGATTTTGTTTAATTAATTTATGATAGTTTACTAAGAAGATAAAAGAACAAAATGTGATGCGCTTACTAAAATAGATTAAGAAGCAAATGAAACAGTCATCACTAAGATACATGTAAAAAGTGTTTTTAGCATTCGTTTTTAAATCTAGAAAGTTTTGTAGTTTTAGAAACACTTTCTGGCAAATCATTCCATAGTGATGGTCCACTATACTTATAAAAGGTCTTAAATTTTTCTGTTTTAAATATTGGTTAAACATATTTCCCTTTAGTGGCTGATCTAGTCTTCTTTTCGGTAACATTGGATACTTGATTGTTACAATCTAAATAATTAGGACATAATATATTGACAACTTTTAAGATAAGAATACAATCATTATATTTCACCCTTTTGCTAAAAGGCATCCATTTTTATTTACAAAGGTGTTCGTCACTTGATGCAGTATAATCTTCGTCTAATATAATACGAAGTATTCTCTTCTGCATTCGTTCAAGTTTGTTTATGTACAGCTGGCTGCAATGGCCCCAAATATTTTAACAATAATCAAGATAGGATAAAATAATATAACATATTATTATATAAGATAATATTTACCTTTTTCGGGCTATGTTCAGAAGCAATGGTTTTAGAGTATTGTCCATTAATAACCAAAGTCTACATATCAAAGTAAACGAAGATTGAAAATGATCAACATTTGTCAGCAATATTTATGAGTACTTTCGATCGTATTATACGAAATTAATCGTATAATGCGAAATAAAATTGTATAAAAAGCGATATTATCCAAACATATGTACGAAAATTAAAATGACAAACAAAAATGGAGGAATATATATAGTATGATTGCATGTATTATAGTAAGAAAGACATAGCGAAATAGGTAAATTAAAATGATCTGTAACATTGCAAAAGGTATATACAGAAAACTGAAAATGTTAAAGAAAAAGCTGTAAGAACTTATAAACTTTTAAACGACAAATACGAATGTATCATTTTTCTTTGTTAACTGTGTGCCTTGAACAACTTTCAACATTCCAAGAGCCTTCATTTGTTTCCAATGATGCACTGGAATTAAAACACAGTTTCACTCACTGACATTTGAAATATGTCGGAGGTTACGCAAGTAATTCAGCACATTCTGTTCCCACTTAAAGTATTTTTATATAAGATATTTATGCTATTGTGTGGGTGTAATTCTCAAACAACTTTCATGATGAGTGACTGTGTCTTGTAGGAAGGATATCTTAGTAATTCAGTACGTTCTGTTCCCACTTACAGTATTTGTACATAAGATATTTATGCATTGTAAGGGTGTCATTGTCAAACAACTTTCATGGTAAGTAACTGAGTCTCAACGGAAGGTTAGCGAACACTTTGAGTACATTTCCAAATATATTCGTCGCGGTGCGTGGTATGATTTATGTAATGATATTGTAACAAAACCTGTGAAATTTGTTATGTGTGACGTTTCCATGGCTAGTACGATGTGTACCCTATCTCTACTCTGTTACCTTCATCAGAACAATGATCAGGCATCATAAGTATAAAGTAAAAAAGACTAGTGTAAAAATGTCTTTGAAATAAAAGATCGATATTTCGTCACCAATACTGAATATACAACTCTATGCTAAGAAACTAACCAACTAAATGTTTTTACATACATGGTAGACCAATTATATAACGTATTAGTACATCACGTGACAGAATACTAAATTCTGATTGGCTACACACATGGGTACTTTTTGCAATAGTGCCCGGGCAAGCGAAATTAAACGTGAATGTATTGTGACGTCACCATTACATGACGTCATTATAACGTTGCGCTCCGACGAAGACGTCAAAATGGCGGACAGGCTGTTGTGTGCGGGGATGGAAGCAAATGTTGCTTTTCTACAAAAGACATTTACTCATGTTCTATATTGATCTACTTTTAAATCTTCGTGAAGCTAAACCCCGTTTTATAGAAACACAGATTTATGCAACAATTCATATATTGTACTGTATAATGTAACAACGTGGTGTGGAAATGGAGATAGCGTTATGAGGTGTCGCTTGACGTGCTTCTGTTACCACGATGATATGAAAACGGGTCTCATGTGAGGATGATGTACTAAACCCATTATGCCTTGGTTGGGAGGGCACTATTGCCTCATAGTATTGTCTCGTGATGGGATAGTGCTAGTTGGGGAGGAGAAATAGGTTCCCATGTACCCCTCTGGCAGTTTTTCGAAACATGGTTTTTTAGGACCGGTATGATGTCTAGTTTCATTTTATGCTTGTTGCCATTGACAACCAATGTCCCGTGGGGGTCATATGGCGGCAATCTTGGATTTCAGTTATCAAAAATGGCCTAAATGACACTTTCGCATATATGCGCATGGATAGAGAACTAGACAATGAAATTTCCAGCTTTTTCCCTAAAAAATCGATAAATATCATAATTTTTATCACAAGTAAAAATAATTGATGGACAAAACACCTTGTAACAGTCATTTCGAATTGCACTAACCCTTGTGTAAACACATGTGTACTATAAAAAGATATATCGCATGAGTGAGGTAGGAATAAGAGAGGGACCCCCCCCCCCCTCCACCAAAAAGAAAATGCAGAAGAAAAAAATGAAAAACAAAATCAATAAATTAAATCTCCAAATATTCTGTCAACACAATAACAGTTATTCTGAATTGAACTGACTCTTGTCTAAACATATGTGCATTATAAAAGGATAGATTTATGGTTTTTAGCAAAAGAAGCGAGAAGACCCCCAACCCCCTCCCCCATAATTTCAAAATAAAGAAAAAATATTCCCGGATCCAGTAAACATCCAAAGGCTAGTTCACATGTTTTATCCATAATTCAGGCAGTTCCCTCCCAATAACTGTAATAATTTATTTCTTTTTAATGAAAACAAATGGGTTCGAATTATTCTCCTTCAATTTTGAATATACCTCCCCATGAAAAAGGTGTATCATTGTGATACCTGCTCGCATAATTAAAAACTACAAATACATATAATATCTGCTGAGGAGGAACAGTCTCAGACTGGGCCGCCATAACGGGATCATAGGAAAACAGTCCATTTTAATGAGATTACACGGACCGGATGTAAAAGTCAGTGAAAGTAGTCTGACCACGCCAAAAGGCAGCAGGCATGATGTCCTGGAACAAGGACCCATTATGGAGAGCCGCAAGGGCTCTAACCTCATGGGCCATCTCCTATCATTTCGCCCCAGATTGATAATTAAACTGCTCATAAGCAATCCTGATCACCTGACATATCCATCTGGAGATGTACTGGGAAGAGGAATCCTGCTGACCCTGTTTAATGGGCAAAACAGTACATCACCCCCCAAAAACCATAATGGAGACCGACACCAAAGGCTAATAAGGAGCCCCTATCAGTAACACCAGTGCTAAATTCCATTGTGGAGCTAACTGCCGTACCCTAGGCCAGTACATACTCAACCCTCTAATAAAGGCAGACAAAGAGTTGGAAGACCCTAACTCTGGTCTACCATACAGTACACCGGAAATAGCCATGTGGTAGCCTCCAATAGTGTTCCCTAAACAAATAGAGAAGGGATTCCACAATCAGCTTGACAGAGGCCTTGACCTGATCAATCTTCCTGCCGAAACACAAATCACAGACGATCTTCCATGATTGGTAGACAGCAGGTGAGTAAGACCTTATTGATCGTGCGATGCGAGCTGACACGTCTTAAAAAAAGCCTGACCGAGCGAGGCCTCCTGAGATCCTGAGATAGCTTCCACGCTCCTGAACGGATCTTCCGGGACCGAGGCTGGTGCATGAGATTGGTTCTGAGTGTGAAAAGGAGGGGGAAATGATACTCCCGAAACTTCTATTAGAACCCTGCCCACCAGGTTGAATGGAGGGAATGCATAATCATGTACCCCCTTCCCAATCCAGAGATAGAGCGTCCACAACCCATGTCATTTGGTCTGGCACCGGGGAGACAAAATTGGACAACTAGTTGTTCAGGGAAGTGGCGAAAAGGTCTATAAGAGGTCTGTTCCACACCTAGCAAATGCCCTCGAAGATCGGGGAATTAAGCTGCCTTTCCGTCACAACCGGCTTGCGGCGCCTGGAAACAGTATCCGCCAGAGCATTAGGAAGATGCTTGACTAAGATAGTCAACCGCATTTTCTGACAGAAGAGAAGAATATGAATGGAGAGGGTACAAATGACTTGGGACTTTGCCTCCACCCTTTCTCTCCAGAAACGCGACAACTGTAGAGTTGTCCGAAGTCCCACAAACCACATTGGAGTATAAAATCTTCTGAAAAGCCTGCAGAGCCAACCGAACAGCCCTTATCTCCATCACGGTGATGTGCTCGGAGCTCGGAGACCAGATCCCCAGACCACTCCCCCGACTGGCAATGGCCGTCGAGGTAAGCCCCCCCCCCCCCCCCCCCCCCCCCCCCAACCTGTCATCTGTGAACAAGGTCATGGTGGGAGCTGATTTAGACAACGGATCCCCTGGAGAACATACTCTTTCACCACCGAGCAAATCCTTCATGGACTGGTTGAGAAAAAGCCACGCCTCCCATTCCTTCCTGTCAGGCACCCATTTTGAGAGAAAGAACATCTAGAAAGGTCCGATGTGAAGTCTCCCTAGGGGGACCACATTAGGGAGTTGATATTACCCAGAAAACTGAGAAACCAACGCTGTACGAATGACCAGTCAAGAGTAGGTCAGAGCAAGATCTCTGGCTTTCTCGGAACTTCTCCAAAGATGGAAGGGCAATACCACGAACTGTGTTGAAACGGTTTCCCAGGAAGACAAAGTCATGAGAAGAAAAACCTCGAACTTCTCTCTGGAAGGAATGAAATCGACTTGGAGCAAACGTTTCAAGACCAGACGGGCGTTCCGCTCCAACGATTCCTAGACTAGGTGAAGCATGCGGGAATCGTCGAAATAGATGTGGATATTTATTTTCCTGGAGTGCTGAAATCCTACGCCAACCTGCAGCAGCTTGATGAAGACCATAGGAACAGTCGCGAGACCGAAAGGGTTTACTTTTGTGGTAATGAGCTGTGCTATACCATCGTGTCTTCAGGACAAAACAAAATCAAGGAAAATATTTCGAACACAGTGGTACGTTTCGTTCTGGCACGAGCCGATAATTATGAAAAATTCTATTTTTTCAGTTGTTCACTAAAAGAGAGTGGATTATCACGGTGCTAACCACGTTCTAGTTGTAACTGGGGCTGCGGTAGCCGATTGGTATGATGTCTCGACATATTACCACAAGCCCTCGACCTCTGGGTCGCTTGTTCGAATCCCATGTGAGGCAGTTGCCAGGTATTGACTACTGGCGGTGAAATCCGCCTTTCCTCCACCAATAAACCTGATACATCCTTACATGACCCTGGCTGTTAAAAAATGTAATTGTAATTGGGAACTGTCTGGATCATAGATTAGGGAATAATTAATTTATGTTATAATAATTATGATACTTTTTCTCTTTAAGTAGTGTTGGGAGGGGGATGTCTACGATTCTTCTGCTAAAAAAACATAAAATCCTTTTAAAATACACATATGTTTAGACAAGAGTCAGTTCAATTTAGTAAAACTGTTACAGTGTGTTTTGTCAGAATATTTGGAGTTTAAATTTATTCATTTTAAGCTCTTTTTTTATTTTATTTTTTTATTTTTTTTTTTTTATTTTTTTTTTTGCATTTTTTGCTTTTTTTTTTCTTTCGGCGGAGGGGGGTGTCCTCTCTTTTTCCGACCTCATTGATGCGATCTATTTTTTTATAGTACACATGTGTTTACACAAGGGTAAGTGCAATTCGAAATAATTGTTACAAGGTGTTTTGCCATTAACGTCATTATTATGATTTAATCGTATTCAGCATCTTTCTATCATGATTAAAATGTGTTTTTTGCCTCTATGTGTTGTCTGGTTCGCTATCTATACGCGTATATACGAGTGTGTCATTTTGGCCATTTCTTTGAAAAAAAATTTCGGGGGGGGGTGTTCCCTCTCATTTTCCGACCTCATTGATGCGATATATCTTTTGAAAGTACACATGTGTTTACACAATGGTTAGTGCAATTCGAAATGACTCTTACGAGGTGTTTTGTCCATCATCATTTTTTACTTGTGATAAAAATTATGATATTTTCGATTTTTTAGTGGAAAAAAGCTGAAAATTCCATTGTTTTCCCGTCATTTTATAAAAATAAGAAGATGTTACGACATTGTTATGATTTAATCGTATTCAGCATCTTTCTATCATATTTAAAAATGTGTTTATTTGCCTCATATTGTTGTCTGGTCCTCTATCTATGCGTATATATGCGAATGTGTCATTTTGGCCATTTTTGATAACATAACTGAAATCCATGTTGGCCGCCATATGACGCCCATGGGACATTGGTTGTCAAGCATAAAATGAAACTAGACATCATACCGGTCCTAAAAAAACATGTTTCGAAAAACTGGCAGAGGGGTATATGGGAACCTATTTCTCCTCCCCCACTATGCCCTCGCCTTCGGCTCGGGCACTATTCCATCGCACGACAATACTATGAGGCAATAGTGCCCTCTCAACCAGGCCATAATGGATAAATAGTGTTGTCTCGTGATGGCTTAGTACCCTCGCCTCAGGCTCGGGTGCTATGACATCCCTCGACAACATTATAAGACCATAGTGCCCTAAAAAATAAGGCAAAATAAATAAATAGATGCGACAATATTGTCAAAGAAAAAAATGTTAAACTTGATGAGAAAAAACACATATCCAGGGCAGTGAAAACTTATCATCATCCGGAATGGATTTTAAATCGGGTAAAATAACAGTGGTAAATACTAGTAAAACCTAAGGAAAATCAACGAATGACTACAACAAAATCAAAGGCCATATCGTCTCCCATACATCAAAGGATAGAATATACCGAAGTCATGACATAACGAGAGTCATAAAACCACCCAAGACAATCCACAGCATCCTAGTACATTCTAATGATAAAACTGAAAAAGAATTGGCTCAGAAGGCGTCCACAAAACCGGAAGCAAACAAACTGCAACGCGTCGTGCACAGGGATGACGGGACAACGTTTCGGGTCATTGAAGAGTGGCAGTCTAGGAGCCGTGGTGGCCGATTTGTTCGGATTTCCCGACATATTACCACATGCCCTCGACACCAGAGTTACAAGTTCAAATACTAAGTAGGACAGTAGCCAGGTACTGACCGCTGGTCGATGGTTTTTCTCCGGGTATGCCCGCTTTCCTCTATCAACAAACATGGCTCGTCCCTATATGACTCTGCTTGTAAGTAGAACTTTATACAATCAAGACCAAACCAAATTCGTGAAAATTGTTGCATTTTTTCATGTTGTAATCACCAAAGACAATTAAATATCGTTTTAACCACAAACAAAAGATTTTTTTCTTCTCAATGGTATAAGGGGTTGAGTAAAAGTAAAGTATGTTTGGCTGTTCAGTTATAATAATTCCATTTTCTATATGTCTGATAAAAAACAACATTGATATGTATACGTATTACACAATAAATACACTTTTCACCGTGAAAAACATTCAGATCTGTATCGTATCATTAGATAAACCATTTGCTTTTGTCTGATTTGATATTTTTTCAGATGACAGATAGCAAATGATAACATTTTCTGGGTGGGGAAATCGCAATGTAACAGAAGAGATAATTCCCTAACATTCGAAAAAACATCTACATAGTTATATATGTAATTGCCACAGAAAAAATATATCTCTCGCTGATATACATATTTGTCTAAGATGAAACAATGATAACATCCTATCCATTCTTACCGACTCAAAGGAAATTTATAAAATGGACTCTTCAGTACGAAAAAGCTTTTGATTGGCTGATAAATGTATTATCTTATTTACAGATATATCATCCGTTGTCATATTTCTTATTAAATGTGGTTTACAGTTGAAAGATCGTAAATGACTATTTAACAGTTTTGGATGGAGATATCTCTTTTTAACAAGTTTATAATTTTACAATATTCGATAATAGTATTACTAAGATTAACTATAGATAATAACACTTTTCAAAGATAAAACAATTTATCAAATGTATTGATCCATTATAACACGTCTCTTAGAACATAACGTTCCTTCAGTGTGCTATCGATCTGACCAGGACTTGTGTTCATGATGGTAAGCAATCAATGGCATTTCCATTGTACAAAATAACCATCTTTCTTACATTATCATTATCGTAAAACAACTTTCAAGCCCTGCAGGTAGGGCGTAAGAATTGTACCTGCTGCCCCTATTGCATGATCGTAAAAGGCGACTAAATTTAGGATCTTATCTTTTCTCTTCTTCCTAACTGACTTTATCCTTCCTAATGCCCCTCTAGTCACCGCCTCACTTTTGGCCTTGAGTTGAGCGTTCGCCCCTGTGAGGAAGGCTCTGGGTTCTGTCCCCTGGCCGAGACACACCAAAATCTATAAAAGTGGTAGTTTCTGCTCCTGTTTAGTGTTCAGCATACAGGGAATGGGACGACTGGTTCGCCCGTTGTCAGTATAATGTAACCGGGTGAGATGTGTTGCTTGGTGTCTTCGGCGGCATGCTTCAGTGATATAGCACTGTAAAAAGGGCAAAAGTTCCACTATACAAGAAGACACTACATGAATATACCGCAGTTTCCCAAAACACGCACCTCGCACAACATACACGCAGCGCACATCATGCATGGGAGGCCGTCCTTGCATGACCCTGGCTGTTAATAGGACGTTAATTAATCAAACAAACAAACAAACAAAAATCAATATTAGACCGTTGGTATATACATATTTGAAACAAAAACAATTAGTTCATGTGATACATGTGTACCAATAATTTGGGAATTCTGGTCATTATGGTCGTAACGCCTATTGTGACAACCTTTAATATGTTAACCTTACTTTCATGTAGTTTCCTGTACTTCTGTTACATAAACAACTTGCGCTCTTTTCAGTTTTATGGTAATCATATATTTTAAATCATTCCATGGCCACCGCTACGGATATATTGTTTTGTACGCAACCAAAGTAATACTCTTTGCAATAATATGGCAAATCCTCATCGGAATTATATCGAATAATGGCTATCAGAGAAATCACTTCTGTGTTGACGGATATGATTCAGGGCAGTTCATCAAATTATAGAAATGAGACACAATTAAATCCCGAAATATTAAAAAATCAATCAGGCCAAAGTTTAAAGTACTTTCTTATCTTAAGTATCAAAAGGAATATTTTACCCTTATGAAACTAATGATTATTTGCAAATACATTGAACTTATTGTATATATATATATTACCTGTGTTTGTAACACATTTCATTTAGATAAGGACATGAGAAAAATATCATGTCGGGCTATCTATTAATCGGTTATATATTTGAAGTCAAATATATGAATACATGTATAACCTGTAGCCATCCAGTTTGTATGTATGTCCAGATGTTTAAATGGTCATTACCAAATAAACGTATGAATCTTATTGATGGCTTGGCTATTACAGGTAAGAAATTCTATGTTATTGTATTTGTTTGTAACCTGTTTTTACTATTACGATTACTTATTAATATTGTACCATCAAATTGTTCATTGTTCATTGTTTTAATTCTTATTTTTGTACTTAATACACAATGCGATTTATCAGGTATTTTGATTGTACAATGTATTTCAAACTGTATGTGTAATTTATAAATACAATAGGTACATAATTGGAATTAATGTTGATTTATTTCATTATCGGCCAAAGTTACTTATATGGAAGAAATCTATCTTAATTATGGAAGTCGATAATATAGTTGAAATTAACCATCTTTAATAAGGTCCCGCAAAGCGGAGCCCGCCATATTATATCTAAACCTATTGAGTTACATCTCTTTACAATGCGCTGTGTAACGTTAACTTTACATGTTAACTATATTGTTTATCTTTGTAAACAGAATTATTTTAATTATAATGATATAGGCATATGTTGATTATTGTAGGAATATAGATCATTAGGATTTAAATAATGAATCTTATTATTTTTCTGGATTTTTTGTCACTTCTCATTGGTCAAAAACACGCCACGTGATCACCGATAAAAAACTATATTGCACGATTTTTCCGGAAGTAGTTTATAGAAAAAGTATATTGCACGGTTATTTTTAGATAACGTTATCGTCGACGTTACCAAAACGCTTAGTGTTCCTGGCGCTTTGAAACAAACGCTTTGATGACCTTAGTTTGAAGCGTAACCACAAAATGTGACAGACGACGTTGATTGTTTAGGTTTCTAACAAAGATGATGACGACTTCCAGCTGATGACTACAGTTTGAACTTTTAAAGTTTCAATATAAACACGGTATAGGAGAGTAGGAAACAATCGAATAACATACATTAAGCGTCTGGAGCCATTGAATAGTGAATACGTTTGATATTTACTTTTAAAATTACACCTAGGCTACTTACAACATTAGGCCTAGGCTAATCCTACTGTATGTATACGACTTTCATTTTACGGAATGGAGTACTAAGCATAAGATAATGTATCTTAATGTCAATCTGAATCTGTTAATATATGTTTGACGTCGAAGTGTATTATTTCAACGGAGAACAAAACTATACATTTAATTGACTGTGTCCTTAAGACATGGAGCTACATGTATAATGGAGTACATGAACATGTATGCAATTTACAAACACGCATGCACCGGGTTCATGTAATAAAAGCTTGAAGTGCATCAATTGATACTGTTTTAATATGTTGTTTTTGAATTATACTTGTTACAAAGTCATAGGATTGTAACTGTCATCACGAAGCAGAATTTAAAATGCGATGCTCATTTAGTTTCACACTCATTTCAAAATGTAACAATTTCAGAAAAAATAATAAAACAATTATAGCATTTTGATTTCGGTCAATACATGGTTATATCGACCACAGAAAAAATATCGACCTCGGACTACGTCCTCGGTCAATATTTTTTCTTTGGTCGATATAACCATGTATCGACCTCACCAAAATGCTATATTTGTATAATATTGAACAGACATAATGGATTTGGAGACTTCTAGTCGTGTACTATATGCCTTTAATACTTGTTGTAAATATGGAACTATTTGATGTTATAGTCATTGATTTTTTAGTCATAAATAGATTATTGTCTTTAGAATTAGTATATAAACTCAATTACCATAAATCTTTCTGTATTTTATTATGATTAAGAGAATCGGAGATGTTGTCATTATCAGAAGTGACGTCATTATCTTACATGTTCATTGCTATTATTTAATGATTTCATAATATAGAAATTTCATGTTTCTAGTTTAGGAAAATATCGCTAAACAATCTGAAAAACATTTCAAAAAGACTAATTTGAAGCAATGAAAACGAGATTTGAAAATGATATTTATAGTAAATATTGATCGTATTCTAGGAAATCAACCATAGAATGTGAGATGAAATTGTATAAATCATAAAAAACATCTCGTACATATGTATAGGATGGTGGTAGCAAAGTAAAGTTGGACAGTTATCCGTTATTCGAATAACAAATAACTGTCAAACTTTACTTTGCTGGTAAACTTTATAGTAAGAAAGATGGAGCGAAAGAGGGAAACTAAAACGATCTGTTACATTTCAAAACATATATATAAAGAAACAATGTGAAAGTGGTAAAACAAATTATAGGGGACAAATATGGATTTTTTTTTTTTTTTTTGATTTTTGATTGATTTATTTATTTATTTATTTATTTTTGTTACTGAGTGCAATTCCATTGTAAACCTTCCAAGAACCATATTAGTTTCCAATAATGCATGATTAATATTTTTCACCCAGTGAGCTTTGCAGTATTACGGAGATTGAATTAGTAATGTAACACCTTCTGTTATCGCTTCAAGTACTTTAGTATATGATATCAATACAAATAAAAGGGCGTCATTCAACTTTCATGGTAAGTGACTGTTTTTCTATGTGTGGCGTGACTAATATGATGTGTATGCACCCTCTCACCTTATCATCAGTTAAGTACAATTTCAAAAGGAAATTCAAATTAAATCTTTGGATCAACAAAGATACATTGTGTTTAAGTAATTAGACATATCAGAGAAACACATGACCATCTAATAGGATGACAATTTATTTTTTTATTTTATTTGTTAAATTGTGTTTCTTTGATATATCCTCTCACCTTGAACAGACGAATGACAAGGCAGCATAGGTATAAAATGTAAGTGTAATAGTGTACATTTATTATTCCATAACTAATGTTTAAGTTTTCATATAACATTAGATAGAACAAATGGATTAATTCAGCTCAAACTCCAACCAGAGAAGCCATTTCGAAATCAGATGATTCTGTACTGAATAATCCTAAAATTACAATGTTTTACCTATTCATTATCAAAACTGATATTTTGAACCTAAATTTCGATATGGATTTCCAAATTCATATCTGTGTTACTAAGAGAATCAGAATACTTTTGCAAATCATAATTACCAACCATCCAGTGGCCGGAAGGTCTTTCTTTAGATACTTGTTCCCTATAGTATTGTAAAGGGTCACAAGAGCACCTGACCTCCCATATCACCACGATGGTAACTTGCATGTCATACATAACATCAAATTCACCTCTGAAGAAGACACCAACTGCGCTATGTCTTTCCTAGACACCCAAAAAAGAAGGCAGTATCGTTAAGGTATTGTTATATAGGGAAAATAAGGGTGACGGGAAGGCGATTTGGGTCTGCCTTGAGGGACACCGAAAAGAAGCGGAATCCTAGTTAGGCAAGTAATCCTTTCGATCTGAAAAAAGTCAGAGTTCCAGATCAACAAATCGGCTGTAACAGACCATGTCACACAGACACATAATGGTATTGCCTGGCAAACCTCGAATTTTTTGCAGAGAATGTGAGAGTATTGAAACGGAAAACAATCATGGAAGAAATTTGAATACGCTGCATTGGACCAGTATTAAATCGAGACCAGGGGTACACTAGCGAACATAAAACAACTATATATTTTTACACCTATGTGTACGTATGCCGTCTGGTTATTGGTTTGATAAAGGTGACAACATTCGCTTCGTTCGTTATCGAAATGTCACACATATACATTTATACTACATACCAATGTACCTAGCAATGTTAATTTAAGAAAGACAGTCTCCTAAACAAATTGTGTTAATCATTTTTTCTGATTTTTAGAGGGAAGCTACAGTTGCCACTTGTAAAAGTTTAACTGTTCATTCAGGTTGATCTGTCCACACACAGATATATAGAGATTACTTGGTTTAATATAGTATCCTATAATACAAGGTTTATTATGGCGCGAGACCTAGGAAAGCCGAGATGATGAGGCTTTACCGAGAACCAAAATAAAACTTATATTGTAAGATACTAACCGTGTATTCTATTTATCATGCAAACATAGATGGCATTCAATTCGGATGAATAACTTAATGAGAGTGTGCTCCTCTTTACTACCGTTCGAAATATATATCACAAACAGTTCTAGTAATTATGTTCAGTGTATATTTTTGCAGCAATATGGAAATACAAAAAGACAATAATCACATACCAAAAAAATACTTTACAATGTATGCCTTTGCCGTATGCCATAAAAAATCCTGGTGAATGTGACGTCACTTTATAGTGGGACTGAATGATGTTTGTTCACCATAAGTTTAATGTTCGGGGTCATTTAGAAAACATTTATTCAGAGGTGGAACACATTCACGTGATCGTATTGACGGGTAAAGCACAAGTTTATCCGGCAGTAGTAATCTGTCAGTATGTGAGGCAGTTGCAGGATAAAATGATTTCCTAAAAATAGTAACTTCTCACAAACCAGTATCATACATAAACAAACTGTCACAATTGGCGACAGTTTTTGAAGGGTATGTACATGTCAATAGGAATCTTCGAAAAAAGTAATAATAGGAATTCAATGTCTTAATAGTATATACATGTATGAGTTAGTTATAAAACACTTCTTGTGAACCTTTCACTGTGAGAAACCTTTAGATCCGCTATTTTCGTTTTATCAGATATACAATTTGATTCAATTATTTCTGATTTGATGTTTTAAAATCCCAAATATCACAAATGATGAGTTTTGCATTACATTTTAACATAAGTGATAGATAATTCACCAACATCTCTCCTACTGATACAGGTATATGGATTTTTTTTCTAATTATATGTGGTTCATAGTTGAAATGTTACAAATGACGACAGTTTTAGGTGGGGGATTACAATTTAACAGAAGTGATAATTCACCAACATCATTTAAAACAGAAATGATAATATTCCAACATTCGACAACAAACGCAGTGATAATTGTTACAGAAAAAAACATTTCTCCTGCTGGTACATGTATATGGATATTTTCTAATTATATGTGGTTCATAGTTGAAATGTTACAAATGACGACAGTTTTAGGTGGGGGATTTCAATTCAACAGAAGTGATAATTCACCAACATTAGACACAAAGAATTACTGCAGAAATTACATGACTCTTACTGATATTCACATAATTTAAAGATGCAACAATTACAATACTATGAATCTTTGGTATTATATACATGTAACTCATGAAACCGGAAACAAACTGATGTACCGAACGCTACTAAAGCGTTGGATTTATGCTCAACGTTCTTATTTGGAAATCGTTGTGGTTTCAAAAGTGAAACATTTACCAAAAACATATAATAGTAATAAGTACGAAACTAAGAGGATATGTATCATTACAAGATGTGAACACGGTAAAAGAAACTTGTAAACAATAAATACATTTTATCTGGTTACTGAGTGTTTAGAGCATTTGTTAACCTTCTAAGAATCTTTATTTGTTTCCAATATGCAAATTTAATATTTTTCACTCAGTGACCTTTGCAGTATGATGGAGATTAAATTAGTTATGCAACACATCATGTTATCACTTGAATTATTTAAGTATATGATATAATCACAAATAAAAGGGTGTCATTCTCAAACAACTTTCATGGTAAATGCCCCTGCGAAACGGTATTCATGACATAATGAATATTCACGAAAGATTCATGATCTTTCAAGAATATTTATAGATTGTGGTTCATCAGAGAAATTTCATGAATATTCATCTAATGAACTCTTCATGAAGCTTTATGAATCCATGAAATATTCATGATTGTTCATGATCAATGTGTCAAGAATTATCCATGAAGTTTTATGAATGACTGGTACTCATTAAATTTTCAATGAATATCAGTTATGCATAAAACTTCATAAATGATTCTTTTCATGCTATTTCATTCATTTTGATGGATTTAAATGAATATCCATTGAAGTAACATGACTTGTCACATGACTTCTATATATATTTCATGCCAAAACTGTCAAAATAAAAAATGGATGCTGTATCTGCTGGCATGTGGAAGGGGAAACATTATTCATCTTAAAATGGAAGTTTTGGCACATTAATGAACGGATCATTCCATTCCTGGATTTCTTTAAGCACAGATGAACTCTTTCATTAAGTTTTGATTTATCTGCAGGTTTGTTGGGTTTTTTTCAACATGAAATTGTAGCACACTGATATTGCTATAGTGATTAGAATTTTTGTCAAATGTTATTGAATTAAATTGTCAACATGAACTATCATCCTTTACAACTAAAGGTTTATTGTGGACAAATACTAAATTGCTGGAAATGAATTCTGATTGCAGCGTATCACCGAAAACAGATTTCGTTATCACTTATTGGTGGCAGTATAAAAATTTAATGAACACAGTAAACTGTTGGTGATTTCATGATGTTATATATTAATATATGGATTATACCTATTGTGATGAGAATTTGTTTCATCAAATAATGAATTGATTCCAATAGAATTGGCATTTGCTTGATAGAAAATTTCAATTCTGGACCCCAAGTAGAGTTCATGAAATTCAGATGCCGCTGACTCCAACTTGCATTCATTAAACTTCATGGACACGACTCAAGTTCATGAATATTCATGAATTGTTCTAGTTTCATGAATTTTGATGAATATTCATGAATTGTTTGTGCATACTGCTGCGAGTTGTAGTTCATGAACAACTCATGAATTATTACGAATAAACATCCGTGTGCTGTCTCGTCAGACATAATGGGTCTGTATGCCGCCTGGTCATTTGCATGAGAAAGGTGACAGGGTTTGCATGAGAAAGGTGACAGGGTTTGCATGAGAACGGTGACAGGGTTTCATGAGAAAGATGACAGGTTTTATGAAAAAGGTGACAGGGTTTGCATGAGTAAGGTGACAGGGTTTGCATGAGAAAGGTGACAGGGTTTGGACGAGTAAGGTGACAGGGTTTGCATGAGAAAGGTGACAGGGTTTGCATGAGAAAGGTGACAGGGTTTGCATGAGAAAGGTGACAGGGTTTCATGAGAAAGATGACAGGTTTCATGAATAAGGTGACAGGGTTTGCATCGTTCTCGTCATCAAATCTTCACAGATTTTATGTACATTACTACTAAATACAGAGCATGTAGCAATGGCCATTTAAGAATGACGGTCTTCAGCAAATTCGTAATAATCGTACCATTTCCTTATAGCTTAACTATCAAAGACAAATGAAGTTTGTTTAATTAAAAGTCAATTAAATTGAAGTTCAAAACAGACGGAAATGAAAATTGTATTTTTATCTTGTTGCTAAGTGCAAAAATAACCAGAAGTCGACTAAATGTCGGACATGCTTTAGCAATCGACGAGTACGTATATCTGTTTGAGATGATACTTGTTTAGTCATAGGTATAATCATTTGTTTTGTTATATGTCTCATATGTTAAACGTGGACAGGATTGTCTATCTATTAAATACGTTAATCATATATCTTTATTTGTAACCATTATCATTCAGAAACGACCTTTCACCATTGACAACAGTTCTATGTAGGGATGTACATGTTATGACACTATGTTATTTTATAATAACCAATCTAACAGCAACATAGGTGTTAACAACATTAAGAATTCAAAGATTTATAACGTATATGTAAATTAGTTATAAAATACTTCTTGTGAACTTTTCACCGTGAGAAACCTTTAGATCTGCTACCGTTACCTTATTCTCACATATATCATTTAATTTAACTTTTCTAATTAAATGTTTTTACATAAAGAAAATACCGCAACAGTTTTGAGGTAGTATAATTAATTTTCTCAGC
The DNA here is from genome assembly GCF_041381155.1 of Argopecten irradians. NCBI lineage: Eukaryota > Metazoa > Mollusca > Bivalvia > Pectinida > Pectinidae > Argopecten > Argopecten irradians. The sequence goes on from NC_091139.1 coordinate 38,837,431, forward strand.
ATTTGATAACAAATATTTAAGGATTGCTACAGAAATGCATGTCCCCAGTTGATATATTCACATTTTTTTCGAAGAAATAACCATCTATCAAAGATTATGCTCCATCCTCAAGGGTCTCTTAGAATATTCTTCTTATCAAATAAACACCAAACACACACAAAGAATTGTTACAGGAAAACATGCCTCCTGCTGGTATCTAAAGTTTTCTAAAGATATAAATCTACTATAAAGCGTTCCTTAGAACATAACGCTCTTAATGAGTAATGAATTACCATATTATTTACGTATTTTATTTTACAACGCTATGAACCGTTGGCATTGATTACATTCTTGTAATAGAAAACAGGAAAGAATTTCTATCGAACTGACTAATGTACGGTGGCGGTCTAAAACGTTGGATTTCGTTTGCTGCTGTTGCAACCCACTTTTTGGAAATCAGAGTAGGTAGGTTGAGAAGTGAGACAGATGCCTAAACATCTTATGTGATGTCTTGTCATTCCATGACAGCCTGGTGTGTTAATGATATATCTTACTGTAATAAACTCCAGAGGTCCTAACATCCTATGTGATGTCTTGTCATTCCATGGTAGCCTGGTGTGTTAGTGACATATCTTACTGTAATAAACTCCAGAGGTCCTAACATCCTATGTGATGTCATGTCATTCCATGGCAGCCTGGTGTGTTAATGATATATCTTATTGTAATAAACTCCAGAGGTCCTAACATCCTATGTGGTGTCTTGTCATTCCATGGCAGCCTGGTGTGTTAGTGATATATCTTACTGTAATAAACTCCAGAGGTCCTAACATCCTATGTGATGTCATGTCATTCCATGGCAGCCTGGTGTGTTAATGATATATCTTATTGTAATAAACTCCAGAGGTCCTAACATCCTATGTGATGTCTTGTCATTCCATGGCAGCCTGGTGTGCTAATGATATATCTTCTTTTAATAAACTCCAGAGGTCCTAACATCCTATGTGATGTCTTGTCATTCCATGGCAGCCTGGTGTATTAGTGATATATCTTACTGTAATAAACTCCAGAGGTCCTAACATCCTATGTGATGTCATGTCATTCCATGGCAGCCTGGTGTGTTAGTGATATATCTTACTGTAATAAACTCCAGAGGTCCTAACATCCTATGTGATGTCTTGTCATTCCATGGCAGCCTGGTGTGTTAGTGATATATCTTACTGTAATAAACTCCAGAGGTCCTAACATCCTATGTGATGTCTTGTCATTCCATGGTAGCCTGGTGTTTTAGTGATATATCTTACTGTAATAAACTCCAGAGGTCCTAACATCCTATGTGATGTCTTGTCATTCCATGGCAGCCTGGTGTGTTAGTGATATATCTTACTGTAATAAACTCCAGAGGTCCTAACATCCTATGTGATGTCATGTCATTCAATGGTAGCCTGGTGTGTTAGTGATATATCTTACTGTAATAAACTCCAGAGGTCCTAACATCCTATGTGATGTCTTGTCATTCCATGGTAGCCTGGTGTGTTAATGATATATCTTCTTGTAATAAACTCCAGAGGTCCTAACATCCTATGTGATGTCTTGTCATTCCATGGTAGCCTGGTGTGTTACTGATATATCTTACTGTAATAAACTCCAGAGGTCCTAACATCCTATGTGATGTCATGTCATTCCATGGCAGCCTGGTGTGTTAGTGACATATCTTACTGTAATGAACTCCAGAGGTCCTAACATCCTATGTAATGTCTTGTCATTCCATGGTAGCCTGGTGTGTTAGTGACATATCTTACTGTAATAAACTCCAGAGGTCCTAACATCCTATGCGATGTCTTGTCATTCCATGGCAGCCTGGTGTGCTAGTGATATTATACAAATATAGCATTTTGATGAGGTCGATACATGGTTATATCGACCAAAGAAAAAATATTGACCGAGGACGTAGTCCGAGGTCGATATTTTTTCTGTGGTCGATATAACCATGTATTGACCGAAATCAAAATGCTATATTTATTTTATTATTTTTCTGGATTTTTTTACATTTTGAAATGAGTGCAAATCTAAATAAGCATCGCATTGTAAATTCTGCTTTGTTATGACAGTTACAATCTTATGATTTTGTAACATGTTTAATTTAAGAACAACATACGAAAACAGTATCAATTGATGCACTTCACGCTTTTATTACATGCACCCGGTACATGCGTTCTTGTCAATTGCATACATGTACATGTACTCGATTATACCTGTAGTTGGCATTGATTACATTCTTGTAATAGAAAACAGGAAAGAATTTCTATCGAACTGACTAATGTACGGTGGCGGTCTAAAACGTTGGATTTCGTTTGCTGCTGTTGCAACCCACTTTTTGGAAATCAGAGTAGGTAGGTTGAGAAGTGAGACAGATGCCTAAACATCCTATGTGATGTCTTGTCATTCCATGACAGCCTGGTGTGTTAATGATATATCTTACTGTAATAAACTCCAGAGGTCCTAACATCCTATGTGATGTCTTGTCATTCCATGGTAGCCTGGTGTGTTAGTGACATATCTTACTGTAATAAACTCCAGAGGTCCTAACATCCTATGTGATGTCTTGTCATTCCATGGTAGCCTGGTGTGTTAGTGACATATCTTACTGTAATAAATTCCAGAGGTCCTAACATCCTATGTGATGTCATGTCATTCCATGGCAGCCTGGTGTGTTAATGATATATCTTATTGTAATAAACTCCAGAGGTCCTAACATCCTATGTGATGTCTTGTCATTCCATGGTAGCCTGGTGTGTTAGTGACATATCTTACTGTAATAAATTCCAGAGGTCCTAACATCCTATGTGATGTCATGTCATTCCATGGCAGCCTGGTGTGTTAATGATATATCTTATTGTAATAAACTCCAGAGGTCCTAACATCCTATGTGGTGTCTTGTCATTCCATGGCAGCCTGGTGTGTTAGTGACATATCTTACTGTAATAAACTCCAGAGGTCCTAACATCCTATGTGGTGTCTTGTCATTCCATGGTAGCCTGGTGTGTTAGTGATATATCTTACTGTAATAAAGTCCAGAGGTCCTAACATCCTATGTGATGTCATGTCATTCCATGGCAGCCTGGTGTGTTAGTGACATATCTTACTGTAATGAACTCCAGAGGTCCTAACATCCTATGTAATGTCTTGTCATTCCATGGTAGCCTGGTGTGTTAGTGACATATCTTACTGTAATGAACTCCAGAGGTCCTAACATCCTATGCGATGTCTTGTCATTCCATGGCAGCCTGGTGTGCTAGTGATATTATACAAATATAGCATTTTGATGAGGTCGATACATGGTTATATCGACCAAAGAAAAAATATTGACCGAGGACGTAGTCCGAGGTCGATATTTTTTCTGTGGTCGATATAACCATGTATTGACCGAAATCAAAATGCTATATTTATTTTATTATTTTTCTGGATTTTTTTACATTTTGAAATGAGTGCAAATCTAAATAAGCATCGCATTGTAAATTCTGCTTTGTTATGACAGTTACAATCTTATGATTTTGTAACATGTTTAATTTAAGAACAACATACGAAAACAGTATCAATTGATGCACTTCACGCTTTTATTACATGCACCCGGTACATGCGTTCTTGTCAATTGCATACATGTACATGTACTCGATTATACCTGTAGTTCCATGTCGGACACAGTCAATTAAATGTGTAGTTTGTTCTCCGTTGAAATAATCCACTTCGACGCCAAACATATATTAAAAGATTCAGATTGACATGAACATACATTCTATTATGCTTAGTACTCCATTTCGTAAAATAAAAATCGTATACATACTGTACGATTAGCTTAATTCGGCCTAATGTTGTTACTAGTCTAGGTGGAAATTTTCAAATAAATATCAAACGTATTCACTATTCAATGGATCCAGATGCGTAATGAATGTTACTCGATTATTTCCTACTCTCCTACCGTGTTTATGTTGAAAATTTGAAAGTTTAAACTGTAGTCATCAGCTGGAAGTCATTATCATCTTTGATAGAAACCGTAACAATCAATGTCGTCTGTCACATTTTGTGGTTACGCTTCAAACTCAGGTCATCAAAGCGTTTGTTTCAAAGCGCCAGGAACACGAAGCGTTTTGGTAACGTAGATGATAACGTTATCTAAAAATAACCGTGCAATATACTTTTTCTATAAACTACTTCCGGAAAAATCGTGCAATATAGTTTTTTATCGGTGAGCACGTGGCGTGTTTTTGACCAATGGGAAGTGACAAAAAATCCAGAAAAATAATAAATCTTATTGTAATAAACTCCAGAGGTCCTAACATCCTATGTGATGTCATGTCATTCCATGGCAGCCTGGTGTGTTAGTGATATATCTTATTGTAATAAACTCCGGAGGTTCATTACACCAAACCATATATCCATCCCGCTCACTTCAGGATAGATATTAGTACTAATAGGTCACCTATACTGTAGGCCATGCGATCTGATGAACAAACAATCAATATCATTTTAAAGGGACAGATATCAGATAAAATATCGCTTCTGTAAAGATAAATATTGTAAACATTGATATGTCAACGACTGCTTCATGTCGCGATTTGCACGCATAAAGTTTTCGGTGGTTTAATTTTCGCAATTAAATGCCCTTCGCGTAGTTATCAGAAAGTTTCCCTCTCTCGCGTATAAATGTCCACGCTTATATAATACAAATGTATCTTGTAAGCTATACCACTTATGATTTTTGTGTCGATGATCATATTTACACTAATACAATACTATATAAACTAAGATACAGTGAGTAAATTACAAAAGACGAATATGTTTGTTACGAAACAATCCTTGTGAACTTTTCCCTGAACAAAAAAAAACATTGTAAACCGCGGATATATGTCCATATACGTTATAGAATTTGAAACAAATGAATAACAGTTTACATTATTTGTGACACTTGTGGCGAATTTCAATATTTTCAATTAACAACCTGACTTGTGCGTGAAATATATCCGCAATGTATAGCCTACCACTGGATTTAACTATCGTTCATTTTCTGTTAATCTTATTCTACCGGTGTAGTTTTGTTTAATGTAGTTTACTAAACTCGCATATTTCGCTTTCTAACTCATATTCCGAGTTCCGAAATTGCCTTTGGAGAAGACATAAAAGTTACATAAATCGTCGTTGCAAAAATGATTTTTAGTAATCATTCAAACCTCTGTAGAAGATCTTGGAAATCGTTATATTTATCTGTATATAAACTTTACATACTAAATGTTATTTTGATTTACAACTTTACAAAATCCGTAACTGTTTTCTCATAATAAATAATCAGTATCCAGTAAACCAATCATCATTCCTAAAGATATAGGACTGATGAATATAGATATAATTTGCGACCGCAATCATGATCTCATTGGGAATATTGTATTTGTTTGACCGAAATAGTCCTAGATGGGTTGGATGGTTGTTGATCTGCTTGTCATCAATCAGTTGATTTATCGTCAACAAAAGAGATTACTAAGATAATATTTTAGTAGTATCCATATCATTATATTTTCCCTGACTCGCCTGTTATTGATACACCTTTAAACGTTACTATGGTATTCGATTGGGTTATAGATTTTATTATAACTTATTTTGGTTCATTTATCAAGTCTAGAAGGACGTAGTAACAAGGCGATTAAGGTAAAGTGTTCACTCGCTGGTGCTAGGCCCACAAATAACAGATAATTGAGTGCAAATTGCGTTTATGTAAATACATTGTTAATTGTTTAAAGCATTCAGTTGTTTTCATTGCCCATGTATCTATTCGACGCTCGTCCTATGCATGTATGTTCCTTGGTATTTATTTTTTCAAATTTCGTCTATAACATGTTTAAATGATAATTGTTACAAAAAGGACAAAAATATAATAATAAATACATTGTACAGCTCACAAACAATTCGTCTATTTACTCAAAATGAACCAAAGGTAAACACACAAGCTAGATAACAATGGATTTCGAAACTTGTTAAAATATATGGACATGTGATTTGACAATTCAAAACATCGGCGCCGACCAATAAGATTCATGTGATGAACACCTCCGAAGGGAGACTGTGTCGGAGATGTGAAATAAACAACTGCTGCTGACTCCACACACGATGAGATATAGATTGGCGTTAGCACTCATCACCTAGGCTTGTGTGGCTCGTACAGTTGACTGTGATGATCAAGACAGAGAGCAGTAGCAGAGACGTGCCCACCTGTAAGGGCGGAGAGCTTTATTACTAATGTGACCACCTGTCAGGAAACAACACATCTTTGGGAGGAGTTTTATTGCAATACGGAAGGTTCAACTATCTTGTAGTTATATAAACAGTGCACACGGATCATAAATCCATTTCACGTCGAACCGTGAAAATGTGTTTTTAGAGCTTGAATCGATACAATTTTCCTAGTATAGCTAATGAGCATAGGGTATGCCGTCATTTAGCGCGTTTCATTATCAAATCACGTCTGTGTGCCTTTAGGGCTCAAATGGAGCAGTTATATATCAAGTAGAATGATATATTTGTATGTTTAGATGAACTGCGGAAGTAAACATATATGTGGCATGCAACGTTATAGTATTATTGTAGCTCGTGTGCACCTGTTATATCGCGTATGTTGTATTCAAGTTAATGAAGGACGTGAAATTTGAAGTTTTTTGTCTCTTTTTTTTCTGTTTCTATGATAAAGTTTCGAGGAATATATTGAAAACGACTTATCATCTACGCTGGTAACATTCAAGTGTTTTCCCCACTAGTAGTACGATACTGAGAGACGCGTGACAACCTGACTGACATTCTGTTAAGGATCACACACTGTTCTCTATCAGCAGCCCCATATGTCGGCGGATAGGATGACCGGCATGCCGGATTTCATAGCAAACAACGGTACCACCGTAGCTTATGACGTCGTTTATTCGAAAGCTGAAGAAATAACAACAGATTCTTTACCAGAATTCCAGAAATTTCCTGAAAATGTCACACCAGTACCGTCCTGTATAACAGCCAGTATCGGTACCCTTGGAAACATCATCGCCATCTTTATTCTATTTCGGTCGGCTAAAACTCACAAATGGAAGACATTTTATTGCCTCGTTTTGGCTTTGACTATAACCGATCTGGTTGGGATTTTGGCAACTGCGCCTGTTGTTCTTTTGGTGTATGCTAATAGCATCCAATTTCGTGGTGGACAACCTGCATGCGACTACCTGGCGTTCATGATGGTTTTTGCAGGTTTTGCAACCATCTGTATTGTGACATCAATGTCTTTTGATCGGTTCCTTGCTGTCTGGTTTCCATATTCCTACAATACGACAGTGACACGTCGACGAGTTGTGGTGACTCTATTATGTATATGGTCATTGGCAATCGTCCTTGGATGCCTACCAATATTCGGACTTGGACATAATATTACCCAGTACCCAGGAACATGGTGCTTCTTCAACTTTCACAGCACACTTATCATGGACAGTGTCTTTGCGATTCTTTACGCATCACTCGGTATTGGAATCATTGCATTCACAGCCATTATGAATGTTTTGGTTTCTGTAAAGCTAAAGCAACAGAAGAGAAGGTACAGCAGTGTTGTCAATATGCCTTGCGGTAAAAACGACAACAACCCCACACGATGTTTAAGGAATAATGTGGCTCAGATGGTATTCCTGGTAACCGTCACTATGGTATTTGCTGTATGCTGGCTCCCACTCATGGTATGTTTTATGTGTCGTAACGTAATAATATGAAACTAAATTATCTAAAAAAAACGACGATAAAACGTAAAAGAATCGATGCAAAATACAAATGTAGCCCAAATAATGTTCTTATTGATAGCTAAAAGGTAAATACACAAATAATTTTTAATTTTAAAAAATCACCATTTTCCCAGCAATTTATCAAAATAGGCAGCATTTTATGACAAGTAATATATATTGGTATAGAAAATTACTGAAATGTAAGTAATACATAAATCCACTAGAGAATATACAGACGGCATCAGTGACCTTGACCTAGACATAACAATTCTGATTTTTCCCAATTGTTATACCTTGTTTAGACCAGTCATCTTGTAGATATCAATAAATAAATGAAGCCACTTAGGAGATGACATTGTTTTCATATAAATAACAATTAAGATATTGACCTGACACCCCTAAATACTAAATTTACCAGGAAATCTCTGAGTTTAGTATGTGTTAGATTTGTTTTTTCTTATCTAACTGTCCATTACTTATGTTGTAAACCAACAAAAAGATTTTAGCAAATTTGATCTTTGTAGTTGACTAGTTACCACTCTGTTTTACCTCATACACTAATAATTATGAAACTTCAGCCATACCCATATACCCTTTATTAAGTTAACATCTGAAAACAAGGATTCGGATAGACAGACAGACACTATATAGTCACATCCTGTAGGGAAATGCATACTGAACAGAGAGCATTTTAAGCCAGATGTATTGGGGAAATTGTTATTAGCTTTCTCTTCCTAAAATATTCATACAACAAGTATTTTAGAAACACAAATAGTAGAACGTGGTAAAGAATATTACACATTTGATCAAGTTTTCACGAGTGTTTTTACAAATTTAAAGTTTGTTTGTTTGATTATTATCCGTGAGTTTTAGGTAATGCTATTTTGTCAATAATTCTTAATTTCAACTATACAGTTAGTTAACGGATCATTTAATGCTGGACTAGAGTTGACTTTATATGATAATACTACATTGTATAGACATACATGTATGTTGACATGAAACATCCTCGAAATGGTGTAAAATTTAAGATATTATCAATAACTTCTTAATTAGTATCAAATGAATAGGTCTTTTACCTACAAATTGAGCTACCACGTTGTCATCGCCATCTTTGATATTAATAATCATATTTATTTACAGGAAGGACAACTTCAGCAAATGATTTGTTATAAAATGAAAATGTAGGGACATTCAATGTGGGCGGTGTTCATTTATATGAGAATTTTTTTAAAAAAAAGTTCAATAATGTGATACACAATGAGCCTGTAGGATTAAGGCGAGTGTCAATGTATTTATTGCGTAATACATTTCATATTACGTTACCACTACTTATATTGATTATTTTACTAATACAGACTGTATTAATGGAAAGAAAAGCAGAACATTCAATTCCGTTTCTAAGAGAAGGGCGACAATCACACTTGGACGTGACTTTTCGTCTCCAAGGATACTCATAAGACTTCATATTTTGACTGTGAAATCACAATTACATGTACTTGTGACGTCACAATACACGTAGTATGCGATATTTATAATATGACCGTATGACATAGTTTAATAGACACCAGCTTTGTAATAAATCTTATTTTCGATTTCATTTACTGATTTTTGCAGAAAGCAAAACGTGTCCAATATAAATCATTATACCCTATAAACTAGCAGAAGTGCTAGCAAGGTCGAGGTTCACACCAACATTGAACGTTATGATAAGCGCAAATCCAAACAAACACATGATTTGTATGTCATCATGATTTATCATTTTCATCAATTACGAACTAATTTATCCAGCATGTCGGAGAATAAGTATATGATTGCATTATCCCATATTATTATGCTTCACTTTCATTTCGAATGTTCTGATTGGATTAAATTTGATCACATGTCATTGAATAAGTTAGGTATTTCACCGGAATCGGAAGGCGAGGGAAATAACCCTAGGGAAATAACCCTTGGAAGCTCCGCACGTCACCGGAAGTTGACGTCTTCTGCAACAATGGCGACACTGTTGCTTATTTTTTTGCAGCCCGACGAATTTAGCAACGCTGTTGGGAAATAATTCATGATTTTTTATTTTAATTTTGTGCGGTATAATGAAATAATAATGTCCCTATGTGTCGGGATACATCTAGAATTTTCTCCCTGGAAAGAGTTATGTTCAGTGAGACAATTCTAGATGTATCCCTTCAGAGAGGGCCATAATTGTATAATATATCCCAACCGTATCATTGGTGTTTACACTAGAGAGTAGTATGCATTAAGATAACAATTAGAACAATATTACGTTTATCACGTCATCATACCAATTACAATCAATCGGAGCAGATTACGGGCTGGAATGTAGTATAATCCTTCAGCATAATTAGTCCGGTGGTAATTGACGAACAGCCTGCGTCACATAATATTCGTTTATGGATTCATGACGCAAATATACGGAAATGAATGCTGAATATTTATATTTTGTAACATCATCATCTGAATATTTGTCTAAAATAGCATTTCAATCGCCAACGTGGTTTACTGTGGTGCAAAGGATTGATTAGTGGGGACTGTGAGGTAAAATGTATAGAGATTGAGTACCAGCACATACAATGATTATTGAATTGTAAACATTCATAGGGACATTAATTTTCCTTTATCTTTTGAAAAACACTATTCCGTTTTTTAACACTCAAGAATTTTGATGTGTGTTACACAAACTATGATATTTAATATTGCTTCTAGCTATGGTTTCAATCAGTTTCTTTCATTATTAACGTTTTAAACCAATTTAGAATAATGTCCTATCGCTATGATCATCTATTGTTCTTTATTATTATTATTATTATATGACTTGATCAAGAAAGAACTCTATACCGTCCGTCTGCATTTTTTCAGTATTATATTTGTCAAATTAACAATGGCCCTTATCAAGAAGCGTACGCTGTGAGGATCAAAGGACACCTAAAATGCAGAAACAATAGAGTTTTGCCTCTTTTAGTTATAATATCTTTTTATTATTAGGTAGCTATATTTGTAGACGCAATAAAGACGAAATATATTAAAACATGTTTTACAGATAAATAAAAAAGTTGGGCATAAGACACATATGAAATATTTGTTAAGAGACATCATACATTGTCTTTACTGCCGCGGTGTCTTATGTCTGCGGTTGAGAGCTTGGAGCCTTCGAACAACCATTGATATGGTAATTATGCATTGTTCTTGTAATTGCTCGACGCATCCATAAGTACGGTGTATATAGGTTTACTGTGTTTTTGAGATTTCCTTGCATTATAACGACTTCATCGCGTAAGGCAGTGTACATGTATATAAGATACCGTCTTAAACAAGGCATTATAGAATACTCTGTCGTTTCGCGAATGTCTACATATATAACCAAAAGCGCCCCACCTTTGCAGGGTAGCGAGTTTGAATCCCATGTGGAGCAGTTGCCAGGTACTGACCGTTGGTCGTTTTGTTTCTATGGGTAGTCCGGCTATCATCCACCAACAAAGTTGGCACCTCCTTACATGACCATCGCTGTTAAACTAATAAAACCCAAACCTGGGGTTGTTTTGTTCATTCTCACAGATAAATTGGAATCACAGAGAACGAAAATCATTCGCCGCTGTCGATTTATTCCGCAATTTTTATACCACATGTGGTTTATAGATTTGTCGGGAAACACGTCATTTTTCTCGACCAAAGTGTTTCCTTTATTGAAGTTTTCAAACAATCGACTTAATTGAATTTAAGCAGCTGCACCAATTGTTTAAAATATCATAACAAGTGTTTAAAGATATGTAAAAAAGAAATAAGGGAGATTTGATTTGTTTGTCTTATAAAAACATGTTCCTAAATTATTTGTTCGCAGTTCGTTTGTACCGAATGTGTAGTCTCGTTACCACCGTGACCTTAGGCACCCGATTGTTACGGCATGCCACACATTCGTCCACGATATCGCATCCATATAACGTATAAATTGGAATTTCCTTGGTGGTTGTTTGGAATGAGCTTATGTTGTAAGTAAATAACAAATTTGGTTTGTTTAGTTTTACGTCCTATTAACAGCCAGGGTCATGTAAGGACGTGCCAGGTTTGTTGATGGAGGAAAGCCGGAGTACCCGGAGAAAAACCACCGGTCAGCCGTCAGTACCTGGCAACTGCCCCACATGGGATTCGAACCCGCATCCCAGAGGTGGAGGGCTTGTGGTAATATGTCGGGACATCTTAACCACTCGGCCACCGCGGCCCCAAAAAATAACAAATATATTCAACGATGTGATCTGGCAATGGAGCATAATAGGTACATTGTAATATCATATCCTGTCAAACTCGTGAACAGTGTTTGCATCTAACAACAGGAAACCGCCCAGTGTTGTTTACAGTCTGATGCCCTACCTATTCCATGTGTAGATAAGTGTTAATTGACCATTACGACAGCATGTACATGTAGCTGTGTAAAACATTTGGGGTAGTCATAAACATTGCCAGAAAAATATCACAACAGCAATATTGGGATGGACAAAAACTTTAATTATTAATCGTATATTACCATTTAATGTGAATAATAGTATACAATAAAATATATACATTATTTACATAGAAATCAAGTAATAATGTAGTCAAAAAAAATCAGATTATTTCAATGAACATTCAGTACTTAATTCCACGCAGGGTTACATGCAGGTAGTTTTAATATATAAATCATTGATTGGTAGTATAGCATTGTATTCTTCGCATTTCAATAAAAGTAATGATGCATTTACAGGCTCATATTGTAATATTAGCAACCATAAAATCCTTCCATTTGCATTGTATGCATACGCCTTGTCGACGTGTTCTTTACTTACGCAATCCAGTCCTTGCATATTGCAGAGTTAGCTCCCTTGCGGGAAGATATCGATTGTTACGGCATTATTTTGTGAACGCAATTCACGTCGTTTCTCCGAAAAGTATGATGTAACGCTCGCAAACACATGACGTCACAATTAATACTTTTCCGCAAGGGCAGAAAACTCTGTAATATGCAAATACAGAATAGTGATTAAACATCACAGTCCTGCAATTAATACCATACATAATTATTCATTATTTATGTAAATTATAGTCAGTCATTTAGTACAAGGGGATTTTGTCAATAATTCAAATGATACACGCTTGTTTTAGAATACAACACCATAAAAACGCTGAGGAAAGTCATGCTGTTTAGCACTCTTTATCACGTATTGTATGTTAACGTCAGGAAGACTCAGCCGTTCATTAAGGTAATGTTATGTTTAATGGTGCTCTGTTACATGTCCCTTCAGAGTATAGCGCCGTGTAGCGGAAGTTCGTCTGGCGTCATCTGACGGAAGTTCAGCATCAAATAGCCGATATTTAAATCGTTAACTCATTCGAATCTTGAAGCCATACATGAGGCTTGAAAACACGAAATAGTAGTGTTATTCAATTTTATGTTTGAATCATGCTATATTCTGCTTTTGCATGGGTGATTTTGATAACATTAACAGCTCAGTTGATTTAAGGAATACCTTTTGATATCTCTATCGTGCTTGATTTTTCAATTTCAGATTTCCTTTGTACCATTCGAAATATAACTTGAAGTATACTTACATCAAAACAATATTAAACAACAATGAGTTAGTATAGACTTTGTATCGTCTTTACTCTACCACAATGAGACAGTAGATACAACAATACTGAATTACGAGCTTATGTTCAATATAGGCTCTGTCTGTATCATCTATCACAATGCTGATAAATGCAAATACTCAAAAACAAAACTGGATGACAAGTTTGTGGTCAATAGATATTTTATCTACACCATCTATTACAAGACGAATAGATACAACAAAACAATACCGAATTACAAGTTTGTGGCCAATAAATATTTTATCTACACCATCTACTACAATTCGAATAGATACAATAAAACAATACTGGATTACAAGTTTCTGGTCAATAAATGTATTATCTACATAAATCATCTAACACAATATGGGCAGTCCCGGGTGTATGTAAAGTGCATTGCCCAGTGGTCTGTATAAAAACCTATGACAAAGTGTCAATATATACCCGTACATATGTCAATATCAAGTAATCGATTGGAATTACAGGTGGCTGGTTCGTGTTGACTTATCGATAAATATACGTCGAGTACAGTGCATCAAGTCTAATGATAAATTCAGAGTTCCATTACTGTTAAAACGCTGAGGATCTGCCTTTAAATAACACTTAATAGACTAAACAGCGACGCGCCATAATCTGCTAATGCCGACTACCGGCCGATTAAAGTGAAATGGAACCGTTTATGTTGTTTGTACTCAGTGGAAACCATTAGATGATATATATCACATCTTATACATTAATATTTATTAATATTTCATTCAAACTAACAGATAAATTATGTGGGATAAGGAAAACATCAAATAGTGTTGCAAGTTCATAATTCTGTACTGTAAAAGCACGGGTTTGAATTCATTCATCAATCTGATTAAAAACATATCTTCAATGCGCTTATTGGTTTTGAATGGTTTTAATCAGATTGCTCATTCATTATACATTTGCAGTTTTAGATGAATATGTGTATCGCGACCGTACCATCACAAACTCTCATAAAACAAACAATGTGTGAATATGGATTCTTATATATGATAGTTCAGATCCATGAAAGCGCCAAAATACTGTTGACATAGCGGCAAATGTCGCACGTTTTGAAAGAACCGCTACAGTCAACGCCATGTATCAAACTGTCGGGTAATATAGGAAAACCGAGTTACATCACGCGGCCGACATTGGCGATACCCATATAGATCGGAACCTCCCGAGCCGTATCACGTGGTCAATATTGGCAATACCCGTACAGATCTGAATAGATCGGAACAGTTCGGATACTTCCCAGCCATTTTTAACGTGTACACATTAAAAATCAATATTTTAACTTAATTTTTTAATAACTTTGCGAAAACGAACTTTACAAATATCGGTAAATATCGAATGTTTAAAGCTTAGAGAGGCAGAGAAAAATATGTAGAACACTCTAAATACTTTTTCTAAGCCAAAAATACAACAAGTCACAGACCATACATCTTTAAGTATAGTATAAAAAAAAACATCTCATCAAATTTGAAAAAGGAAAAAAAAAATTAGGAACTAACATAACCTAAAAGCTATATGATACATTACATCATTAAGCATTCGAGACCAGTACTTTTCGTTACGTTTCAATTTTCCCACTATCATTGATCAAATGAGATAGAAGTTAGAAAACAAAAATGTCAATCGCTTCCTCTTGCGTGAGTTACACTTCATGTGAGTTCCTACTCGGTTAGAAAATACTTCGTTTTTTCAGACCAAAATGTTTCCGGATTTTTAAGGAGGTGGTTCATATTCTTTCATGCATTTGATTTGATAAAATTTGGTTTAAAAAACATTAAATTATTTTAAATATAAATATGACCATAAAATGTGCCACTAAATACTTGCCTTTTGAGTGTGTGCTCTTAAACAAACATTTTGTTTTTTAAAAAATCTGTGAATTTGTTTGTCCCGGTTTTACGGACTAAATACCATCGTGACTCGAGGAGCATGCATTAAGTGTAATGAAATTGCACACATTCCTCACGAATTTTAATTATAGTAGAGTATATATATATATATATATATATATATATATAGTACATATAATTTTGTTACGTCCTTTCTGTCAAGTGCATTCACGTTTTGTTGAATGTAGGCAATCTATATGAGACTAGAAAAGCCGTTACCGTAATTAGCACGAGATTAACGTGGATCTATATCATGTCTCCAAATCACTCTCGCTACAACCAACTAGATTGCACACAGATGTACATTAAATTTATCTCTGAAAAGATCTTATCTGTTTGTTAAATGCTAAACAAATTAAAAAACATTAATAAAAATAATGAAAATTAAAATAAACTTGAGACTTCCATTACTAGTTGAAAAAATAACGCTTCGATAAATGCTTGCGTCTCTGATTGCAATTTAAAACGGTACAGCCAAAGTAATTGTATTTTTTCCTTTTTTGTTTTTCTTTATATACTCTATCAACGCATGGTGGTGATAATAAGATTGTCTAAAACAGTATTCTTGTTTTTTTAGGTTCAAGTGTTGCTGAAACAAAGCCAGAGAAGTGGTGGGCCGAACTGGGTCGACTTGTTGACTGTGCGCCTGGCAACAGTCAACCAGATCCTTAATCCGTGGATTTACATTATCCTTCGGAGGGAATTCCTCTCAGACCTGTTCTCAGTGCGGAAGTTCTGCAGACGATCTTTCATACGCGAGCCGGACAATAACAATGATGCAGAGGTACAAACTTCGTTGGCCAGTAGGAAACTCAACACGTTGACTGTCATCGAAAAGATATGATATGGACGCTGTAACAATATCAAGTTAATATGTCGTTAAGCAAGTAGGTACATAACATAGCCTATCCTAAAGACATTTACAGTAGTGCCTATCCATGGATACACCCCTTACGCTATGTGAAAGGAAAACATTCCCTCATGATCAACTACATTTAGTCGATTTGCCAGTTGTGCTGTCAGACGTATCGATGAAAGACTGTAAAGTACTGTAAACCTTGCCATTTCGGACTGAAATCATAACACGAGTTTATGATAACGTTAATGATATTTCTAAACTTGCTAAATGTTTTGTATATTTATACATCTGTTGGCCGAAGTCAACAATCCAGAACACAAAGATTGTACGAATGACCCAGTTGCATCAGTAGTTTCTTTGTTGAGAGAGCGTAACAACTAAGACAAGGCCAGGTTCTCCCTGTCATGATTAGGAAGAATTGGCCAAAGACTCCCATTTCAGTCTTCGGTGATACTTGGAATGTATTTCACGTAGTTCATGTTACATAATGATTTATAAAACAGGTTGTTAATGTGTACAAACTGTGTGTGGTCAAATGACCTTTATAACGTAAAATATAATGTTCCTTTTGTGATATTTAATATGGTTTGCTTAACTGTGGTCACAAATCTTGGTTAGCATTAAGATAATGTGCCTTCTGGGATTCTTGGCCCAGTTTCATGAACATTCCTTAACTTAAAGGAATTCCTTAACTACTTAGGAAAGCATTGCAGAAGTTAAGGGATTTCTTGAATCTTCCTGAAACTGGGACCCGAACTTAATTTGATCTAATTGATTGATAGTGAATATGAAATATATTTGTAACACTTGGTAGATATTGGTTTGTCTTCAGTTTTTAAATCGTTAATATTGTAACATGCGATAGCGTTAAATGAAATGTTTTGAAATATATCAATGAATCTCGTATTTCTAAATGTACGTCTGTGAATGTTTTATATGATGGGAGGTGTAAACATCGATGTTTTGTTATTTTGATCGGTCTTTTAAATTGTGAAAATAAAAATATTTTTTCTATGAATACGTTTTTGACAATTTTATAGCAATTCCAAAGTGACAGGACATCCTCTGTGATGTCAAACAATGTCAATGATCAATAAATAGGGTGTAAGCATATTTCATTTTTATTTCTTAGCAAGAAACTTTTATTTTACTTAACAGAACCTTCATCTTGCTTGCCAGAGGTTATGATAGACTTTCAGAAGACACTAATGTGCGTTATTATACCTCAAGTGAGAATCCTGCATTCTGATTAGTCGAGAGATATTTGGTATTTTACACTATCACACGGCAGGTAACATTAGAACAATAGGAAACAATAGACACGTTCGTAGCAACCCCCTGGCAACGGGTGATAGTGTATTTTTGACCGTGCAAAATATTAACCGCCTGAAAAAGATGCGCACTCGTTTCTTATTTCGACGCCATCTTTGTTTTTTGAAGCGACGCTTCAAAATTTATCTGGAGCTATTTAGTAATAGTTTTGCCAAATTAGTCTGTTTATCAGTAAAAATATCATATTAAGGACGGAGCTTTCCGTTCACGTCTTTTCGCTTACCGTCAAAGCGCTATATGTTCGTTTTTAAGAACCCGTCGGTCATTAGGTGAACGGAAGACATGCGATTTCAAGCGTCTTCGTGACGTTGCTAATGTTGTAATCAGACGACGGGACGAAACCAAAATTCATTGAGATTTACAAAAACGTTAAGATTTAAACAAACGCAAGAGACAAGACAACAAGAATTTTCACCAAATGCTTATTGTGAGTATTCTTTTTTATAATGCAGTGATAGTTAGCGCTACTTAGTAGAAGCTGATATGCTATTCTACTTCCGACGGTGACTGTTCGACTTTTGCTAAAATCAGTTAAAATGTTTCAGTATATTGCAAATACTTGAAAAGTAATTTTGTTTCTAGACTTTTGGTATAATAAAATAAATACTACCTGCATTAGAGGGTGACAGTGCCTAGTGTCACCCCTCGGAATATCACTGTCACCCTCGGCTTCGCCTCGGGTGACAGTGATATCCTCGGGATATTTATATATTATCTACTTGCTTATCTAACTATATATCTTTTATATCGCTTTATCTTTGATACTAATTGGAATGAAACCTTGTTCTATTGTCAATGATTCTACTTTGCAATACATAAATAATGTACTATCTAGCATTTATTATACCTCAAGTGAGAATCCTGCATTCTGATTGGCCGAGAGATATTTGGTATTTTACACCATCACACGGCAGGTAACATTAATCACACAACGAGTTCTTATTGGATATGGACATCATTTGTTACAATAGACACAAACTTTTACGGGCGATGTGACTTGTTTCTAACGCAATAAAGTATCTACATGTATATTTACATCAAGTAACCAAGTGAAGTTTATGGTGGTATAATCGACACCCAAAACGTGACTATTATGACGTCACTAATGTTGACATGGTTGATAAATTATTTTTCTGACATAACTAAAACAAACTATAACTAAATGAAGATTGTCTGCAAAGCTCTGACATTTATGTAGACCACAGATTTCATAGGAAGACAGTTTAATGTTTGAATAAGAAGACCAGATTTAGATCAACAGTATTCGCCGACATATACTAATAAGTGTCTTCCTAGATAACCATTACCTGTTTTCGTATATAAACAGTCAAAAATCAATATCTAAAAATCTTCGATGAATAAAGAATGTATTGCTTACAAGTAACTCTGGATCAGGATTTTAACAAACAATAAACAACCTGTTGCCAAACAATATCCAGACAAGTTTACAACACAGTGTCATAGAATGCTTCTCGACAGATAATCATTAACCATTGTTGCGAAGTTCACACCCGGTAAAGGTGCGTTAAATGATAAATTCCATTTCGACAGTGTCACACATCTGATTTCTGATTTCAGCAGATGGCACTTCGATCAGCGGTCGGAATATAAAAGTATTACGTCATTCGATTATTACTTTTGGAAGGTTATATTCCACCAGCGAAATATCGATATATTTATTCAAACCAAGGATATTTATACAATGGCGCTAGATTAAAATAACAGAAGTAGTAGACAATACACCTGTACACACCTGTAGACGCGTGTACTTGTTGATACGTTTATCATGTGATCATCACTAACACCTGTACAATTACAGATAATTACGGCACATGTTGAAAGCATCTGTGCTGCTGACCGTCGATGACCACCTTGTTGAGGTACATTGTAGTTGAAAACATCTGTGCTGCTGACCGTCGATGACCGCCTTGTTGAGGTACATTGTAGTTGAAAACATCAGTGCTGCTGACCGTCGATGACCGCCTTGTTGAGGTACATTGTAGTTGAAAACATCAGTGCTGCTGACCGTCGATGACAACCTTGTTGAGGTACATTGTAGTTGAAAACATCTGTGCTGCTGACCGTCGATGACAACCTTGTTGAGGTACATTGTAGTTGAAAACATCAGTGCTGCTGACCGTCGATGACCGCCTTGTTGAGGTACATTGTAGTTGAAAACATCAGTGCTGCTGACCGTCGATGACCACCATGTTGAGGTACATTGTAGTTGAAAACATCAGTGCTGCTGACCGTCGATGACCACCATGTTGAGGTACATTGTAGTTGAAAACATCTGTGCTGCTGACCGTCGATGACCGCCTTGTTGAGGTACATTGTAGTTAAAAACATCTGTGTTGCTGACCGATGATGACCACCTTGTTGAGGTACATTGTAGTTGAAAACATCAGTGCTGCTGACCGTCGATGACCACCTTGTTGAGGTACATTGTAGTTGAAAACATCTGTGCTGCTGACCGTCTATGACCACCTTGTTGAGGTACATTGTAGTTGAAAACATCAGTGCTGCTGACCGTCGATGACCACCATGTTGAGGTACATTGTAGTTGAAAACATCTGTGCTGCTGACCGTCGATGACCACCATGTTGAGGTACAATGTAGTTGAAAACATCTGTGCTGCTGACCGTCGATGACCGCCTTGTTGAGGTACATTGTAGTTAAAAACATCTGTGTTGCTGACCGGTGATGACCACCTTGTTTCGGTACATTGTAGTTGAAAACATCAGTGCTGCTGACCGTCTATGACCACCTTGTTGCGGTACATTGTATTAACTCATCATTAATTGCGTATTTTGGTCTACATGTACCTCAAGCTATATTGTTGTTTTCCTACAACTCACGTGTTTTTATCTTCCATTGAAGCTTACATACATGTACACGATTCAGTTTTAAGCTGTCTTTTGTTATATATCAACGCGAATTCGTACAGATTTTAGAATTAACCCTATCGAGAATTACATAAAAGCAAGTGTCCATGGAGCATGGCACACAATAATTATGTATTGTCGTAAGGTCACTATTTAGCTACTCAATCTACAATTCACATTTCTCAATAACATGATCATACTATTTACAGAAATTGCTCTCCCTGATTTTCATATCTTGTATTCGTCCATCAGTTATTGGTGTAATTCCATATATACCATATAGATACAATAATAACTGGACCTTATAATTACTAATACAACTGATTGGATAGTGATAACTGAAAATGAAATCAATAACACAAGTGGTTGTGCAAAGAGGACACTCTTGCGATATGAAGACTACCATAGGTTTAAGTGATACGTGCCGCGGTTATACCTAAAACAATTTCAGACCGTGTATTGTGACCATTCTACGTTAATAAAGAATCAGATTAAGTTTCACATATAGAAACCTTTGATTTTTTATTAATCTTACCCGAATAACAGGTCGGTAGCAAATAATAGCTGAAATTGTCTGACACTTTATGATATATTACAGAAAATTAATATATACTCTATCAGCTTTCCTCCTTGATACGTTTGGATGTGAATTAGTCTTTATATTTATGCAACAGTCTTTGACTACAGATATACTAAAATAAGTGTGTTGAAATGATACACGCTTACCGTATAGCCTCGAGTTTAATAGCAAGATGTAAGTCACGTCGCCTTCAGTGTAGCTGGCGTCAGTCTCAAGGGTATTCTAAATCAGCTGCGAAAGCAGACGACACAGTTTTCAAATAATTTCAGCATGGAATTTGTGGATGGATTAATTGAAGCGATTTTGTGCCGCTGCAATTACCAAAAGATTAGTAAAATCAGCTTGCTAGATATCCATCACGCAAAGTCACTAAAAAAGAGTTTCGTTTACCAGAAAACGTCTGGTTTTATGACAATTCAAATTGAACATCAATAACCTGAATAGCTGTAAAATGTAATGGATGTTGAGATACCGCGAAAACCAGTTCAATACAAACAACATCATGGCCATGTCATTTTAAAAGCCAAAATATTCTGCTTATAAAACTAAAATACTACACAAAATAGCACAAAATGTTCTAAGAAATGGCCCCAACGTCTTGTATACAAGATATGGAATGTGGCCTACGTGTCTATCGAAAAGGACAAGACATCTCATAAACAAAAAATATGATAGTTTAACAATCCTTCAGACAATATCAGGAACCATTCTGAAGGCAGTAAAGAAAATAGATCTAGTGATAGAGTATACATAGAAATGTCACAGATGACATCACGTTTATAATTAGTCTAAGGGGACCAAGGGAGTGTCAGAATAGTCAAACGATCTAAATTACATAACTGACATATTAAATAAATGGCCATTTCACTTTACAGTCCCTACCTAATTATAGCGACCTCTCAGTGTCATTTCACTTTACAGTCCCTATCTAATTATAGCGACCTCTCAGTGTCATTTCACTTTACAGTCCCTATCTAATTATAGCGACCTCTCAGTGTCATCGTAACATGTGATGACGGGTTGACTTTACCAGGTAGTACTGTTGTTAATCGATTCGATACTATTCCATTTGTGGTCACTTAACCATCACGTTAGAATGTGTGTAATGTTATGAAATTAAGATTAGGATTACTAGCATGAGGATAACTTCCTTGACCCATATTTATGATTTGAAGTAATTCGTTACCTTCAGATATGCGTTTGTAAGGATTCCGTATCATCCAAAACATACTGTTGATATCGCGTCTTTGACCCATGCTTGACTGAATATTTAAGGCAAAGTAAATACAAATGTATAGAGTAATTCTGCTTTCATGCTTAACGAATGTCATATGTTTTGATGTATTTCATGATTGTTGCTGATATAAGCTCATATTAAAAAATCATTAAATGGGGAGAGTGCATTTTAGGTATTCAATTAGGTATTTGTTCTTAAAAATACATTGGGTTATTTCATATCACTTTAACAACATAAAAATCAAGTCGGACGCTCAAATTGAATTTCACGTTTATTGCCTTGAATTTGTTATATATTTTATAACTGTTTGACATTTATACGTACAATCACGAAAGAAGCCTGATTCGATATACTTCAGTTTTAACGCTTGCGTGACAATTTGCTATAATTGTATTTTACCAAAGTGACGGAAGCCAGAGTGGTGCTGGCCGTATTACAAATATCAAATTAAGCTAGACGCGATTTTGTATTGCACTGAAAGTCCAACGAAAGCCACTAGGGTCGTATCATTGTGATAAGCAAGTTTCAAACTCTATACATATCATTTCCAATGAAAATATGATATCTCAATTTTGACCAAGCATCCGTTTCGTTACAACGGTACCGTAAATTATCAAAAGTTGCACATTCGGGTGTATTCGACTATTTTCGTGAAATCAGACAATATATAATTTTATCAAGTTTATGGATTCAGAATGGCAGTCAGTTATCCGTTCGTTAAATTGTATTTAAAGACTGTGTGATAAGGAAAAGGAATATTAAAACTGTCTCAAATTGTTTCGATAGAAAGACAAAGAGAAGCTTCTATAATATGGCTATAATTTTGTTTGTAAATTTTTGTGAGAATCCGCTACGTGGATTCACACAGTTTACAAGCAAAATTTCTTTCATACCCCGATAAAATTTAAAAAATAGTGACTTCAATGTTTAAATAAAAGGGTTGTTTTATAAAACCTTCAATCGTTCCTTGCAACGTCTGTTCCTGCGTTCGATGAGATGGTTTGTCAATAACAAGTACTCTACATTTGAATAAAGCGCCGAGAAGGGAAACAATTCTTAAAAAGGCGTTCAATAAAATCAATTGACAGAAAACGTTTACGACAAAATAATTTCTGTGGAGTGGTTGCAGGGATATAATCGCATAATTGTTCTTAGATATCTAACAAACGGAATGATGTTACGTTCTGATGAATTTCTAGTTTTTAGTGTAACCATTTAAAATGAGGTTAAGCATTGTCATGTGGTTAGTTGACTATGCGTAATGTCCTAATAACAGCAGAAGTCACTTCATGAAGATTGCACTCATGCGACGTGTTCCGTATGGCGATTATATCTGATTTTGGGAGGCTGCGACATTTTATGTAATGCCTCTGTTCCATTGTTGAACTTTTATCCAAAAAAATCTGAAATAACAAGTTTCATAAGATCTTTATGGACTGTCGTTAAATTAGCATTTCCAGATAAACATGCTACACATAATAATTCCCATGTCAAAGTTGCTGGCGGTTGTTGATTTGCAATATTTCTATAATCATTGCAAAAGGTGATAGGAAAGATAACAACATGCCCGGTTTCTGCCTTATGTATGTGTAATAACTAATACAATTGGGAACAAATATCTTTTTTTAAATTTGATGTTTTAGTGTCTAATATGTATAGGATTTGATTTGGGTGTATGTATGTTTGTTTTATTCGGCTTTTTATACATAGCCTCTATTGTTATTTTATCTATTATTTTATCTATTGCCCAGCTTTATGAATCTTTCATCATGTATGCCGATTGTCCTCAAAAGTCTGCAATAGAAACGTTTAATGGGACAGTAAACATGTTGATACAGTAAGAGGATGATCTGCTAGATCTACGCATTGCTAGAAAAGTTACCCTTTTATATTTAGTCAACGTTCAACACATCATGCAAATAAAGTGTATTTTACATTAATACTAAGCGAAACACGAGTAAACAGTACTACGTCATATAGCTGCCCATGCGAGGGCGTCATTACACCTTTTGCACGCTCTCACTTGTTATCCCTTGATCATATTTAGCAATTATATATACCAAACCTTAAAGAAGCGAAAATGCCCTGAGAGTACCAACATATTTTCTTCCACCCAATACACTGTTGTTACATTAGCTTCTACTGATAAACGTGATAATATAACAACTCCCATCCCAAATTCATTGAGGGGTTCAGAGCGGTTGTTGATTTGCAATATATATGTAGATATTCACAATGAGTTAGAAAAGATAACAACCTGCCCGGTATCTCTGACCTGTGTATGTGTATTACTAATGGTGAAAACAACATTATTTTTAACAGGTTCTTGTTTTGGTGTGTATTATGTATAGAGATGGATTTGGGTCCTTTATTCGTTTGTTTGTTTTTAATTCTATGCCTTTTATAGATGTCCTCTCTTATTATTTTCACTCCTTTATGAATCTGTCGTCCTATGGATGGCTGTGTTGGTAGAAATGACGACAAGGAGTAGGGTAGAAGCTTGTTGACGGCTTTTATTCAAAGTGTAGACAAGAGTTCTCACTTTCTCTCTCTCATGTGTGTGTGGCCCTAGAGGAGGCGGTGACGTAGGTGGATGTGAGGCGGAAGTACCCAGTCTCAGTCTTATTCCCGTCTAATGTCCGTCTAGTTTCCGTCTGACTGGGGCCTATTGCGGCCCGCTATTTATAATGATTGGGTACGTGACTGGTGCACGTGCTGTTGGGACAATGCTTGCCCCAAAGGTTACCCAGCTCATCATAAACTGTCAAAATTTACTAATTTTAATTCAGAATACAGCCTTACCGGCGCCTGATGCAGGTTTAACAAAATATAAATGTTTTGATTTTCTGACTGGACTTGGTTGAGGCTGGACAGAACCGCCTGTAATATGCACATTTTGCACAAACTATACTGCGCAGTTAAACAGGTGTGTGGACTACGTGATGTCCTGTCATTCCTTCCAGAACATTCCACGTAGTCCCTACCATACCCATACCTATTCGATAACAATTAACTAATAAGTTGGTCAACTAGTTTAACACGTGCATAGACCGTGCGATGTCCTGTCATGCTTTCCAGAACATCCCACGTAGTCGCTACTAAGTAGGTGCCGTAACAATTTACTGAGATTTCGGTCACCTAGTTTGGCCATGCCTTAAAACAACAACCTAACTCTGGCTGCAAACATGAGTAAACAATTCCGCGTTACTGACCTTTAAATATACTACACATCGGTACTAGGTCTAAGCAACATTATATACACCACAATATTAAACACAGCCTAATAAATATATACATGGTTGTTATTAAATAACTAATACTTGTACTCTTATAAAATACACTATAATTTAACTCAGCCCCGCGATCCACAATTATACACGGCTAACATGACAACTTCTGTCAAGGTTCAACAGGTACCCCACTTCCTGTTTATCTAGCGGGAATATTCAAATATCATATCTATTAATGATATTCATGGGGACTTAAGCAGGGCTACTAGCCTGTCTATCTCTACAGGGTTACAATCATCTATCACCAACAATATCATTGGGGCTTAAGCAAGGCTACCAGCCTGCCTACCTCTATAGGGTTACAATCGCCCCTTTCTTCAAACAAGACAATATGTAAGGCATTTCTCAGAATGGCTTACATATTTCTTAAAGCAAAGTATCAAGTATTATTAACATTTCAATTTACCACCGCCTCCTTTTAAAAAAACATTCCCTAAATAGTAACTAGTGGCCATTTCATTCATTTCTCCTTTCAACCTTCTTTCATTCGCATGCGTCATGCAGTATATTTTTTAATTATCGTGAAGTTATCATATTAAACGTTACAACTCTTTACCTTAATGCACAATATGTACATACACATATTGTAATTATCTTGGACGTTATACTCTAAACATCTCTTTAATATATTCATGCAATATAAAGTCTTATTTACAGTCACAGTTCTATGGTCACAACATCATAAAATTGACCAGTAATTATATTTCACAGTCCGTCCATTGTAGTTCAAACATATTTCACAGTCACTTCCATTGTAGTTCGAACATATTTCACAATCACTTCCATTGTAGTTCGAACATATTTAACAGTCACACAGTTCCATGGTAACTACGTCGTTGAAAATCAGTAATATTATTCCACAGTCACGTCCATTTTAGTTTGAACCTATTTAACAGTCACATAGTTCCATGGTAACTTCATCGTTAAAAATCATTCGTAATTATATGGCTGCTCATATATAAAAATCCACAGTCTATCTCCACAGTTACTGCTTATTTAGTTATATCCAGAGCTTCTTTATGTTCTTAGGTCCGTCATCCACCACGGTTCTTGAAGAGGTCACATTTTGTCTTATCCGCATTAAGACATTGTGATTTTTTTAATTAATTAACGTTAATATCCAGACAAGAGGTGGTCTTGTTAACACCAAGATGTTTCCTTATTGTCATGTCATAACCGAGACATTATATGTATATCTTTGTCTTGTAAGTCTCTTTAATCATCAAGACGTTAAATATCACGGCATAATGTTTCACCGGGTCATTATCATTTTCTTCTCCACATTTAGACATTGACTTGTTACGACCAAGACGTTACTTTATAGCTGTCTATGGAAGACTGAGCTCTTTTCTCAAGTCTGGGTATATCACACTTCGTACTCGGGTTGTAAGGCAGTCTTGTTTACCCGATTCAATTCCTCCCCTTCCTGATGGGGCAGTTACATCTGCCTCGGCGAGGTCACCGCCCTCAGGGTAATTCCCTGACATCAGTGTAGGTTTTTCTGTGTTTTCTTGTTCCTGGTGGATGAGTTCCTTCATTTATGTTGTCATCAATTCTTCTAGGGCTGTCATGTCTTCTGTGGATTGGTTACTTTTGTGTCTTTGCATGGGTCTTGAGGCTTGCGAGACACTCGACTCCGACTTTCCCCTTTTCACTGACCATTTACCTAACCTACATTTCTGACATTTATCCCTAATTCTCCTACGACATAAATATATCACTACAACAACAACTACTACCACACCTACTATCGACAAGTAGGTCGAGAGGGGCAAATCAGATTCCATAGGTTCAAGATCAAATGAATTGTCCAGTTCATTTATCAACTCATCAATGGGGATTTCCTTTATAGGCTTAAGTTTATGGGGTATCTTAATGTTTTTTTACATTTGGTAGTCTTTGGGTCATTGGTTTCCAGAGTTCAATAGAGCCTACATAATAATTTGAAATCACCTGTTGAAAATGATCTGTTAAGTTATATTTACACTCTAATATGAGGGCAATGTCATATATTCATTTGATACAGAACAACCTTCCGCAAGAGATAAGGTGTCAATAGGGTATCTGGTCACTACAGTACCAGATTGGGTTCTATAGGGGCATTTCAGTGTAAAGGTCAAGGATCTATCATGGACAACTATCCATTGGCCATTGGTCAAATACTGGGCCATAGGGGAAGTGTTAGTATTTTGTACTACTGTAGTACAATATTTAACTAAATTATTGGTCCAATTCATAAAAAGATTAACAATACATTTCTTATTTCCCATTATAGTAAATATTGGACTACGAAACCTGCAGTAGTTTTTAACGCTATTTACACATTGATTCATCTCCTCAATTGTCATTGTAACCAACTGTGTTTTCGCTTCATTGATTGCAAGAGCTTCTGCTTCTAATTTATAAGTCGCCAAAATATTTGTTTGATTCGAACCAAGTTACGGAAGAGGAAGGTTATGTGCTCGGTACACAGCAAACTTGCCAGTCATGTCTATTAATGGAATGGAAATAACTACAATAAGGCTATCAGTACTACTAAGTGTCGTACAGGTCACTGTCTTATAAAATTCCCAAAGGTCAGTTTCCGAGTCAAAAGGTATTCTAACACCTGGGTCAAGTTTGCTTTCTACTTCTATAAGGAGTTCGTACAAGTCTGGGGGTGAAATGACTGAAGGGCTTTAATGTCCTAGAGATAGCATATTGATCTGAAGTTTCAAATGATTAAGATAATCTCTAGCTAATCCAACTAATTCCTTTGCTTCACTAAGGGCCCTGTCGATCTTAGTGTATGTACTTATTCATCAATATCTTGTATTGCTTCTGTTAAATTTAGAGCTATGCTTCTTAGATTCTCTAAGGTATCAATCACGTCATTTATATTCCTTCTATTATCAGTGATTTTGACCTTGTGCAGCATGAATTATTGTTAAGCTTTCCCTTACTGCATGCTGAAGATTGACTTGATTACTTCTAAAGAAGTTTACGTTAGTTTTGATTGTATTAATATCACCTTCATCTAAAGTACCAAACAGGAAGTTCAGTGCTTTACCTATTATAGGAATTAAAGCTCTTTTAGTTCTTGCTTGATGTAGTGTCCTGATGTCGGTAAGTTCTGACTGAAGAAAGTCAAGTGTATTTCTTAAATTTTCAACTCCATGGTTCAGTATTAGAAGGTTGTTATTAAGACCTAATCTCGTTCTAGATGTTTTATGGTGTTTTATTGACTCTGCTAGAATGCTTTTGGTTATTTCTGACAGACAATTATTTAACTTTCTAAGAACTTCCTCGTAAGGATTTAGATTAAGAACAAAAGCTTATATTTCGTTTTCTGAAACAATAAGAAACGATTCACTAATGAATCTCATTATTGATCACGAAGAAAATATTTCAGACATTTTTTTAATAGCTCTGAATTGTCCTCAGAGTCTCTTGATAAATCTCTCTTAACTTTCTTAGAATCTTCATTTTTTCTATTGTGGAGCCCGTTATCTTGATATGTTTTATCTACTGCGGTGGAGATTTGGGGCGTAACTTCATTTGCTAATTTATTTACCGCATCAATCTCCATGTCATCAGCAGTACAACCTGTCTCAGACGCATCATCAACATCGTCAACATCATCTGTCTGAGTGTCAGCGTTATTGTTTTCATTTAACTTACCTTTCAATTGTGATAAAGGTATATGTTCATCATCTGAATCAATAGGACTAGCTTTGTTCAATTCTCCGGTCCGGAGCCTTTGCCTTAGCTCCATTAACGGAATATCATCCTCAGAATCCGAATCTGACCTTTCTTGTCTTTTATATGTTATGACTCTTTTTAAGAATGTTTCCTTCTCAGACTCCTCTAAACTACTCTCAGGGTTAACTACATATGTCGATTTCCTTAAAGGTCGACCTATATTATCTTTGGGCAACTCCCATTCATCAATATTTGCTAATCGTAAATGCCTCGCGTGTGTCTTCGTGACTTCACCTGTAAGCTGGTTTCTTTCCTTAAAACTTACTGGTCCAGTTTGCTCTATAATCCTATAGTAAGGTGTCCATTTATTGTCCAGTTTCGAGGTACGCTTATGGTTTCTTATGTAAACCGGATCTCCTGTCTTAAGATTCTCGTCTTTACAGTTTCTATCAGCGAGTTTCTTCTGTTTCTTCTTCGCTTGCTTCATGTGTCTATGCACTAGAACAAAGGACTTATGTTGCTGCTCTAAGGCGATCTTGTGTAACTCTTCACCGGCATACCGCCGTCTTGGCTTTAAGATTGTGTCCAAGAGGAGTACTACATCGCGGTTATAAAGCAGGAAGAAAGGCGATGCTTTTGTTACCTCACTGGTGTGAAATCTTACTGCGGCCAATACCTGGTTCAAGAAAAGATCCCACGTGTTAACGTTTTCTTTGATCTTCTTGGCCAAAATGTCTACCATCGTTCTATGAAATCTCTCCACCTTTCCATTTGACTGGGGGCAATAATAAGAAGTGGTGACATGGTGGATATTCAATGCTTTTAGTGTCTCCTTTACTGATCTAGCGATATTCTCTGAACCATTATCTGTAACCAGTTCTAATACGCTACCATATCTTGGGAATAGTTCTTCCAAGATAAGATGTACAATGTTTGCTGCTGATTTGTCAGGGACTGGAAATGCTTCCGGAAAGCCAGAGTAAACATCTTTGAACGACACGATGTATTTATTTCCTGATAATGTCTGTGGGTAAGGGCCTGACAAAGGGTATGGGGGTATCTGGCTGTCTTGAAGAGGAGGATGAGGGTTACTGTGACTTCTTGTCTGACAAGTCACACACTTTTCAATGTGTTGGTGAACCTTCTTGTATAACAAAGGAAAATAATGCTTCTTTCTTATTACGTCATATGTTTTGTCAACTGCCATATGACCTAGAAAATCATGATATTGTCTTATCACCATTCCTTCAAGTTCCTTCGGAATGGAAAGTCTCAAGACCGGGTCATCTGATTCCACGTTGACAAATAATACACTAAGTTATCTACAACCAAGAAGCGCTCCTCCTCACTCTTGGTTGCTCGTCCATTACAAAGTCTAAGTCTCAGCTTTGATATGTCTTCGTCATTGTCTTGAGTTTTTCTTATGTCTATGTCTTTAGGGAGATCCATATGAGGTTAAACAATATCGTCTGGAGTATCAACTGTACTACTGACAAAGTCTCTTGGCTTAAATTTGTTAGAGTTGAGAGCTCCAATCTCTAAGGCTCTGTCATCTACGTCCAAGACATCATGAATGTCTTTAGTTTCCTGTGTTTCTCCTTGCTTATCCTCAGCTTCTTCTGCTGTATCTGTTGGTAGTCTCGATAGTAAGTCCGCGCAACAATTAAATCTACCTTCAATATATTCTACCTTACAATTATAAGACGCTACAGTAAGGGACCATAAGGAGAGTTTCTTATTCAATGTCTTCTTGTCTGAGAATATGTAAGAAAGTGGGCGATGGTCCGTTCTTATTACATAGGAACTGTTGTGTAAGTAGTTATCAAGCTTCTGAAGAGCATATACCACAGCAAAAGCTTCCTTCTCTATCACAGACCACCTACGCTGTGTTAGGCTAAGCTTATGTGACAAGTAATAAAGTGACATTTCTTCACCTTCCTTTGTCTTCTGTGTAAGACAAGCTCCTATGCATGTGTCTGATGCATCTATATAAAGCACATATGGTTGGTTTGGTCTGGGTATGCTAGTAGAGGTACTACTGTAAGACTTTCTTTAAGATAGTCAAATGACTTCTGACATTCTTCAGTCCATTTGAACCTAGCATACTTCTTGGTTAGTTCTGTAAGACATTCCGCTATTTTTGAGAAGTTGGGGATGTGCTTCCTGTAGTAACCGCACATTCCAATGAATGCTCTTACATCTCTTACGCAAGTAGGGGTTGGTAAGGCCCTAATAGCTTCAACTTTCTTTTGGTCCGGCTTTACACCTTTGTCCGTAATCATAAAGCCAAGATATTCCGTCTCTTTCTTGAAGAAAGTGCATTTCTTAAGCTTTAGTTTAAGTCCATGCTGACTTTTAAAACTTGTTGAAGACTATCTGTAAGTGTTTCAGGTGTTCTTCGGATGTCCTACTGTAAATTATAACATCATCAAGGTAAGCTGTGGCGAATTGTTCGCATCCTTGTAAGACAATATTCATCAATTCTTGGAAGACAGCAGGGGCGTTACTTAGTCCGAAAGGCATTCTGTTGAAATGGAATAGTCCTTTGTGACATGCAAAAGCTGTCTTTTGTTTACTTTCCTCGTCGAGTTCTACTTGCCAATATCCACTTTTCATATATAATGTAGTGAAATGTCTTTAGTGTCCTAGGAGGGTAAAAATATCATCTATCAAAGGAAGAGGTACTGACATCGGGGTAACAATCTTATTTAAACTCCTAAAATCAACACACATTCTCTTACTACCATCTTTCTTATCAACTACCACTAAGCCAAAACTCCAGGGACTTCTAGACCTATCTATGACCTTTGCCTTTAACATCTCGTCAATAGCCTCGTCGACTACTTGACGTTTCTTCAGAGGTGTCCTGTAAGGTCGGTTCTTAATTGGTTTGTGATCTCCTGTTTCTATATGCATCTTAACTGTTTTTGTATGTCCAAGCTGAGAATCCTTTTTGGCGAATAGATCCTTGTTTCTTCTTAATATCTTAAGTGTCTCAGCACTGTACTCGTCTGGTACATCTACCTCCTTAAAGTTTTCTTCGTCTTTGTCATCGTCTTTTGTCGCAGTTATACTTGAAATGTCTTTGTCTTCTAAGGCCTGTGCTTTGCCTACTACACTTCCTCGTTTTAGGTTAATCGTCCTGTTTGTTTGATTAAGTATTAAGATAGGTATCTTGCGAGGGTTTGTGACCTTTGTTACACCGTTTTGTAAGGTCAAACCAGGTTCATCATACATACAAGTGTCATTTGGTGATATATCTAAGAGCTTTGATCCTGGTATCTTAAAAGTTCTTGGGAGTCTTACCTGACATACCGTTGCCGTTTGCGGTCTTAACAATGTCTTGTGGGTGGTCCTTATTATTTAGGCAATATGTATGTCTTCCTCTAATTGAACATAGGTCTTACCTATACGCATACATGCAAGGTCAAAATACATTCTAACGCCATTTTGTTTAAGAAAATCTAAACCAAGGATACAGTTTCTGTTCATGCCATCAACAACATAAAATTTATGTCTTAAGGTCGAATGTCTTATTTGAAATGAAATGTCTGCTGAACCTATTACCTTGAGCGGTGTACTGCTGACGGATTGGAGAGTCATGCTTTCTTTTCTTAGTCTTGGTTTATTCGGTAACATCTTAAAAATCCTATGGCTGATTATGGAAACCTCAGCACCTGTGTCTAAGAGAGCTCTTAATTTTTGTTTACCTATTTTTATCACAGTTGTACTTGGGTTACCTGATATTTCTATTTTCTTAGACACATGCTTCTTATTTCTTTTCAACCTCGCCCCATCGATTTCCTTATGAAGCGAGGTCTTTAGTTTAACGGCCTACCTTTTCTATTTAATTGGGGATAGTTCTTTCTTATGTGACCTTCTTCATTACATTGAAAACATCTGAATTGTGATCTTTGTTTATTTCGACCTAATGACTGCACTTGTGGGGGGTTCTGAGTTTACACTCTGTTACCTGTACTATACGACCTATTTTGACTTTGGTTCTGATATCTGCCATTGTCTGAATACCTATTTCTAGGGGCTCTATTAAGGGGAACCTGCTTCTGTGTTTCCCTAAAACTATTTCTGTCTTGTGTTGTTTTTGTGTGATGTGTTGTTGGGTTTTGTGGTGTTGTAGTGTTGTGTGGATGTGTACGTGGTGTTGTGTTGTGTGTTGTTGTGTGTTTTTGGTGTGTTGTGTGTTGTTGTGTGTTTTTGGTGTGTTGTGTGTTGTTGTGTGTTTTTGGTGTGTTGTGTATTGTGCGATGATGTGTGGTTCTGTAGTGTTATGTTGTCGTATTTTGCGTTGTTGTGTGGTTGTGTTGTGTGTTGTTGTATTATGTTGTGTTGTTGTGCTGTGTGATGTTGTGTTGTGCTGTGTGATGTTTTGTTGTGCTATGTGATATTGAGTTGTACTGTTGTGTTGTTGTGTGAGATTGTGTGTTATGCTGTTGTGGGATGTTGCTCTGTGATGTTGTGTTGTATGTTGATGTGTTGTGTTGTCAAATGGGGTTGTTGTGTGTTGTGTCATTATGTATTGCGTTGTTGTTGTGTTGTTGTATGTTGTGGTGTTGTTGGGTATTGTGGTAATGAGTGTTGTGGTGTTGCTGTGTGCTGTGTTGTTGTGCGTTTTTGTATGTTGTTGTATAATGTTTTGTTGTGTTTGTGATGTTGTGTGTTATGTTGTTGTATGATGTTGTGTTCTGTTGTCGTATAATGGTGTTGTTTGGTTTGGTGTGTTGTGTTTACCTCCAGGTACTCTGGCTTTCAACTACCTCCTGAACCTGTCACGTCTTGAAATGACCCTGTAATAGGACATAAAACAAAAACAAACCAAACTAACTAATGCATTTGTCCGACAACGTGCAGTTATTTTCTTTATAATATCGTATAAAAATCGATAAAAATGTACAAAAAATATAATCTTAGCTTTTGACAAAAATAAAGACCTGAACTTTGGCATTCATTTTTTCCAAAGCAAGATAGACAGATAGTCGACTGAGGCCAGTCATCGGGAAAGTTATAACGAGTTCTTATGGTGTCACCTTTCAACGGGGTCCATTTTCAACGGGTCGGTGTGAAAAGTGCGCTTAATGTTCCGTTTTCAACATTGAAAAATGACCCGAGGTCAGTTTTTAACGGAGGTCCGAGTTCTGAGTAAGACCTAAAATCGACTTTTCTATTTTGTTTTATATCGTACTTCTGTATAGCATCTTTATTGACGTGACACTGTCTTACCACTTTTAGCGAGTTTGTGGTTTGTGAGAAAGACACGATTTTGTTTATTCGAATTATCTGGTTCGACCGTTTGTTCGACCATTTGTTAAAGTCATTATTTCAAGTATAAATCCTGATGGACAGTTTTAATACAGACCCGTGATGGCTATATCAAGGCTCGTCTGAAAACAATATAAAACAATGACCATATCTGTTTTTAATTCTTAAACGGACAACTAGGCACACGGTCCAGTCTTTTTCACCTCTGCTGAAAGGATAAAGTTGAGTTTATATAACCAGGTTTAATTAATCAATTGGTATAACTGTGCTGTTCATGTCAAGTTCATATTCATGTTTCATATTTGAATATTGGAGATAATATCTATCTGTCTTATTCTACTCAGACTTACTTAATTAACCTAAAATTAGAAGTAAAGTACAAAACATCTTTTTAAATATTATAGCCATTTCTTTATTGTAACCTTTTGCTCTAACGTACCGTATTTCTTTAACCAATCCTTCTTTGCACTTTCGGTAACTCTAGCGTCAGACTCAGTTAATTAGCAACTATTGTATATCACGTTTCGACTAAGTGTTGATAACATGTTTGTTTCTGTATGTTTTGTATATTATTACTTTTGTAACTTGTGAATATCCTTTTAGGCATAGGTGTGGAAACGTGGAGATGTATATTTCTCCGCTCTGCACCCGACTTTAAAAAAACCAGTACTTAAATAAATATCTGTTTACACAGAATACAAGAGCTATTTCACTAATACAATAGCTCAAGGGCTGTGAAACTATTGCCAATCTGAAAATGTAAACTGTGGTCAGTTTGAAGAAAAGTTCAATCGCCGAAATTTCAAATACAGTTTGTATGTATAAGCATAGCATACACTTTTTACAATGTAATATGAGAAGGAATTTCAATAATATCAATAAAAATAGTTTACAACAGACTTTGTCATTATCTTTTGTTTTATTTTTCATAAGGGATGCAGAACAATAGTTTTATATCACACTTTGCCTCATGATTTATAAAGCAGAATTACCTTTACTGGATTTTCCTTTTGACGTTCATCACCGGAGTTGGACGTTGCCGGTATAAAGCGACCGGATGTGATACGGTTGCATTGAGTGATTCCATTTCTATACAATTATTTGCAAAACATTTGAATTCGAAATTTATTCTCTTGCAATTTATCTGAAAATTTCGTTTAACGAACATAAAGCGGTTCACAGTAGGTATTGCGGGAATTGTGTAGCATTCTGCTGACTTCCACATTATTGTTAATCTATGGAAGGAAACACTCATGAAATATTAAACCTATGTGGATTTATATATGTCGCACACGAGAAGTCTGACCATTAGTTAATTTGATAAACGTCTCCATTAGTTCGTAACTGATAAGGACAGTAAATGAAATGATATAATTTGTGGGGCAGCTTCACGAAAACACCATAAAATATTACACAATTCCAAGTAATAACCAGATAACAGACCGATTCTCTACAGTCTGTCCGAAACATCCGCGGATTTTGTCACTATATTCACAGTGGGTGTAATCGTCAATATAACGATTATATGGTATAAACGTTTTGATCTGGAGATGAATGTAATGTCAGGACCCACATGAATCACAATAGTGCTTGGACACCGCAGACGCCATGGAATTGGTCCGTGGAGTCTCAATGTTTCGTCTTTTATGTGTAGAAAGTAGAGCTTCACAAAGGGAAAGCCATAATGTCAGCTGTTCTCCACTGGCAAACCAGCTACACACCATCGCGTGCTGATTGTCCTCATCAATCGAGATAAATGAAACAGATAGAATGAATCTTATTAATGTCACTCTGAGGATTCAAGGACATTTCATTGTCAGCTACAGTTTGAAATACTTAGTTACCCTTTTGCGATAGCTCCAAGAAATAAATGGGTCTCGACATACGATTTTCCGTTCTTTCTACCCCATCCTGATTCAAAATTATAACTCATTCGGCTTTGACTCTGGTTTTACAAAACAAAAAAGTGTTACTCCTTGACGTTGGCAGTAGACAGAACTATCATACACTTCATTTAAGCATGTTATGATGACACCAAACAGAATCAATTGTACTCTCAGAATGCTCCGACATGCACACCGTCTGTCCATTTCCTGAATGATGAAACAGTCTGATATTTCGCCTTTTCATGTCGTTTCTTAGTTAGTCGTGTTTTCGTCGTTAACGATCTACGCAAATACCCGAATTAAAGCCGAGAGTAAAAAACACAAATAGGCGCTGTTTAGACTTCTTAAAATCTCGCATTTTCTTGTTACGCCTTTTCGTCTTTGCACCTCTTGGTGTTTTATGTCCAACGCTTTAAACTACAACCGGCCGTTCAGCCTTGTAAGATTACGCGACAACCCGCCGATCGAACGCCGCCTTTTCACCTAGTAAAATTTCGTGTAATTTTACTGAACAACAAAGCGTCTTTCGGCGAGCAATTTACAAATAAAAAAAAACGAGTCGCGTTGATCATTACAACTTGAGAATTCGAAAAGCTTATATAAAAAAACCGCAATAATGAAAGGCGACAACCGCGTAAGAAACATTGCAAAAAGGAAAAATGTTCAAATAAACCACATCAGCTGTTTAAAAATCAAAATAATTTCACTACACTAATGAAAAAAGCTTAGAGGTTAATTAATTATACTCAAATACTTAACCTTTTTATTACAATAAACCTTCAACAGTTTTACAGCAGAAATTAAGTCGTTGCATTGCATTGTTGCAAATGGAAATTTTTAAGTAAAAAGGTGACATTTTTACTCTCAACAAAGCAGAAAAAAACACATATTTTCTAAACTAGGTCATATTTTTGAAAAACACATGAAATTCTAAACTAGAAGTCTATGTTGACCCATTTTATCAAGAAGCAACAAATCAGACAGGGCTTTCTGTAAATCACACGGAAAAAACACTTCAGTGAAGGACGACTGAAATGTCACCACAGAGGATCATTAAATTAACATTCCAGACATTTACAAAATCCTAATTATTTATCAAATTTAACCTTGTGATATTTTGATTGTGATACCCTCTCATTGATAATAATCTTGAAAATTTAACCTTGTGATATTTTGATTGTTTAACATGAGATGAAACAGTATCATGAGCTGGTTTGTGTATAGGATATTGATAAGTCATATTTGCATGTACCATTCTAACACGATACATGTATATACATATTACATTTAAGTGATTCACATTGAGTCTTCCTTCACCGTCGACAATGGCGCTAGGGACTTGACACGCTGCTTGGAACATAGTGTGAGGGAAGCGTGACTATCCGTTCTACTAGGGCTGTGAAACGTTTGTCACGGAGGGTACCTCGACCTAACAGTACCACTGGGACCACTGAGAACCGTGACAACATGCGTGTGTGCCAAGTATACTGTTCACGTCCATAGATCAAAACGTCCGTATTTATACTCGTATTCTATTCTATAGTTCTAAAACATCTACATGCTCCTGGATAAATATAGGGATCCCATATATGTTTATTACCGTATCACCGGTTATATCACAGATATCTTGTTATTTCAGGAGATATACTCTTGTTGTCCGGAGAAGTCAAATGTAATGGCTTAATCATGCTTAATCTTTCAGTCTGATTGCAAAAGTTTGATCCGTTTTAATTTCCGTTTATCGTGTAATGTCGAAATCGTGAAAATAATCAGATATTGTGATTATAATTCAATAGCATGGACTATGACTTACTATTGTGATATTTCGTCCAGGTCTTGGTTTTATATAGTTTCATAATATGTTGTATTCATTGTGCTATTTCAAATTAAACTTAAACCCATGTGAAATGAAATAAATTGAATATTAGATATTTTCATTGAAATTGAATCACTTACTCTGTCCAATTGTGTGCTTTATTTTGTCTTATCAATAACCATCGTTATTAAGCATTATTAGGTTTTAACAAATGGTATAATAGCGGAGTACCGAGGAAAGACCCACTGACCTAAGTACCTGGCAACCGCACAACGTAAGGTTTCGAATTTGAGGTGGAGAGTTAGAGAAAATATGTCGAAACAACGTAACCGCTCGGCTACCACGGACCCTAGTCTATGTGACTGGTTTGGACTGGTGGATTTTGATAAATGTTCTATGAACAGTCACGGTCAAACAAGAATTACCGGGTTTTGAGAGGTGAGAAGGGTTCTGAAAGCACTTGCCTGTTCGGCACTGATCATGACAGAGATATATACAAATTTTCACTGAAACATGCATGTCCTCCTCAAATGACCTTACCTTTGAAATGACATTAGGTAAACAAAAACCGAAATCAATAAACATTGATTGATCAAGGTCAAGAAGAGTTCAATTCATTTGTAAGCAGTCAGCAAAAGCACTGCCTTCTTACAGCAGATATTCTATAAATGAATTACATCGTGCGTGAGGGTCAATTTAATGACACAAATGAGCGTCCTGATTACACTCCTATATTTATTGGACTATAAAGGAATTTCTGGCGTAAAACATCCAAACAAAATCGGTCCATCGAACCGAGGTTAAGCCAAGGTAACGATAGCCAAAGAAAGTCATTAATGTAAATATTTTGTTCAATATGGAAGTATTTGAATAATTAGAATAAACCATTATTTCATTTACATCTAGCTTTTTACCAATAAAAAGAACAGATTTGTTCCTGGAAAATGTGATCGGATATGCATGTTGTGTAGACTATGAGTTTAATGTTCAACCTTAGTAATTTATTATAACTTACTCTTGATCTCTTTTGGATACATGTATATATCCGTCGTATTCGGTACTTATAAACTTGTTCCGTTACAGCAATCATATCTGATTTATTACTCCACAAGAACCAAGATTACACATTGATTTATATCGCAGTTTGGGGCCGCGGTGGCAGAGTAGGTAAGATGTTCTCCGGTAACTCCAGCTTTACTCCACCAACATACATGACACGTCTTTGCATAACCCTGACTGGATGTTAAAACAATAAAAGCCTAAATCCAAACATCGCAGTTGTCAGTGAAGAAGAGAGCGTTAACTCTGCCGGGGCATCTGGCTTAGTTACCTGATATTTTCGATGTAAATAGACTTTGATGTTAAGTCAGTATCACCTGGATCTGCCCTGCAGGTTTGGCGTCTCCAAACTATTAGTTTTAACCTTCTTTTTCTGTGGCATATGGACCATTACAAAACAGGACACGGCAATTCAAAATCAATGTTACCAGGGTATGAAAATTGTCGTTGATATGGAAGTACCACAAATTGATAAGCCATAATAGTTGATACAACTAAATGGCAAGATAGTTAATTCCCGTAATGCCAAAAGTCTACGCTGCTGTTAAATCTAAGTAAATCCCAGCCATGACGCCATCTCACCTAACACATAATTGGCATCGTAGATTAAGGTGACGGACACCGTAATCTGTCATAAATGTCAGGTCATTTATTGTTCACTATCACAAAATAACCTGCCACATGTTTGGTTTGCAATCGATCATCAGAGGAAACGTTGATTTAATGATTAGTTTGAATTACACAGACAATTACAAAATCGTATTTCTAAATACTCACTACGTGCACAAGGCGCATGGTATTTATCTTCTTGAATAAACCGTAATAATTCCAATAAAGTACCACGCTATTTTAATTACCATTTTACGGTTTTTACTAGTCATTGGTATAAAGGTTTGTATGTTTACTGGTGATCGGATTTCAGTTAATCAATTCGAAAGCTCTACTAGAACAGCCTTTGAAGATACAGATACCGAATCACCTCTGAGACGATATGTTATCCTACACCGTTAATACAAATAAACGGAGTATAATTAGGACTGCATTTCAATCACCTATGATGATTATTGTATTTCTATCATACCTACTGACCCATTGATTAACCTTAATTATATCGGGCTTGATTGAGGTCACCTTACATGAGATGGAGAATAGAGGCATTCATATCAACAATATACCACAGTGCAGTATTCAGGAATATATAATTTATCATAACCAGACGGTGCCCTCTGATCTTAAAAATACCGTATATGACGAAACATATATATCGGCCAGATATGCTGGTCCCACTGATATTTTGTTTAGAACAGTAAAACCGTACAAATAAATATTTTATACAAGACCAAAATGTAAAGAATATGAATAAAGATATGAAATAGAATAAAACACAATATCACAATTTGAATTCCTAAACGAAATTTTCTCTGCGTTATCGCTGAATTCCACATAACAAATCGAGGTCAAAAGTGAGACATTGAACCGTCACGTTCATTGACGACAACTGAACTTAGTATTATCATGAAAAACTTATTCTATTTACACGTTATGGAGTATTTACATTAAAATTATTAAAACGACCGTGAAATTTTCCTGATGTCTTTATCAAACTTAATCTTCGTAAAGCTAAAAAGGACTTATTATATCTAATTTATTGAAGATAAATATTATATAATTATCGACTTATATCTAGGTGGATACGTTGATTTATCAACCCGAGAAAGTGATAAAACCTGACACACAGGAAGGACGAAGGTTTTAGAGGACTGAAAAATCACATTATCCACCTGAACACAGGCCGATAATGTTTTTTCTTATTATATGATATTAACATGATATTTTAAACCCCCAATTTCATTCTCCCTAAATCAATAACATGACTTCCGATAAAATTCTTTGTCAGAAGTACGGAAGTTGACGAAATTTCCTAGGGGAAAAGATACTGATATGTTGATGTTATTAATGAACAAAGAGGCCATAGATGCTTTTTCCAAATTAGTATTTGTCGTACAAATTTTAACATGGAAATTTGAAATGATTCTAATTTTTTTTTTTTTTTTTTTTAGCAGTTCATCCAAATTAGTAGCTGATTAATCCCCAAAATAGTCTCGCTTATATTTGCAGCTGGTAGAATCTGAAGATGGATCAATGGTGTTACTGTGTGTTTTCCGTTCTGTTCAAGGCTGCAGTTTGGTCGTAGTAAATCTTCGATGTAGATAGGTTTTAAAAAACATATCGGACATGGTAATGTTGGAGTATCCAGACTTACAATGAGGCCGACTACCTGCGAATATTGAATTCCGTCATATCCTGCCAACTAATGACGTCACAATAGATTGCCCTGACGTCTTGGAATTCCCTATGTGCTATATCCTTCGGCTTTTTTCGAAAGGTACTGGACACGTGAGAGGTATCCGGACTCTGTCCACGCTTGCTTTTCACCTCCGATTTCGGGATTTATGTTGCATTTGATTAATACATCTTACATATTGACTAGTCATCCAACAGCGGAAGCACATTCGTATAATAATATGATTTTTATACTTGGATCTCCAAAATTACTTAACCACAAACTGACCAACGTTTTCTATGGTGAAATATTGCTATACACACTACACTTCACTCTCCAGTGTTTTACATTTTTTTCATTGTATATTGCATTTCCATTCGACTAAGTAACATCAGAAGACTCGCCGCGGAGAATTTATTCTTCTTTCCACTTTATTAGTTAAGCTTAAAAAAGACAAAACACGACAGTATGTTCAAGTAGAATATTAGCACCATGGAGGGCAATTATGTTTAGTTTTAGATCTTCCGTTCCAAGTCGTGGCTTTTGAATATTGATTTTGTATGTTCTGTTTTGTATACATTTCAGTTGTAGCTTTGTTTACATTACTGTACATGTAATATTAAATCATGAAATTATCTTATGTCGATGTCGTCATCCATATGGAAATTTTGTAATATATATTGCATGTAGTTTAAATCATGAAACCTCTGTAGGGATTATAGAGAAACGCAGATGTGTACGGTTTATCTCATCGTTCACCCGCATATTGTCGGACTGATATTAGTTATTTACTCACATTCTGTCAAATACGTAATGGTTAATTACTTTTTATAGATCTAATCATTTTGACATAATGATTTGTATGCATCAATATTTGTTTTTAAGTAGGTCATGTTTCACAATGCTTGTGAAAAACTAAGATGACCTTTGGTAACAGTTGTGTTGTATTGATAGAAGTTAACCTTTCGATTAAGATCTTCCCTATGATATATAAAGTCATAATTGATTTGTTGTAAGATACTAACATTCAACAGACTTTATGTCTGGAGCAATGACATCATCATTCAAATGTTTGCCCAAGAAAAAAATCGAAGGTCATGAGGTCTCAAACATCGAGATCGTATCCCATGAAAATCTAGATAACCACAAGAGTTAAATAGTAGCCATATACTGTTAGACTTTTTGCAGCAACTTTTTATATT
This sequence comes from Argopecten irradians, assembly GCF_041381155.1. Lineage (NCBI taxonomy): Eukaryota > Metazoa > Mollusca > Bivalvia > Pectinida > Pectinidae > Argopecten > Argopecten irradians. The sequence continues at coordinate 38,880,123 of NC_091139.1, forward strand.
TGCTAAACGTTTTAACACTTGAAAACGCAGTATGTTCTTGACAGGAGTAATGTGGCCCATAGAAGAAGCACATTTATGACCAAGCATCACACACAAGTAGAAGTCTATCATTCAGCTCAGGATGAGATGAGTTTGGGAGCAGTACCGCTTTAGTGGTGCAGGGATTATCATCTTAGTGTCCACGACGTTAAATCCATTTTCAAAAGAATTAATTTCTTTTTACTGATGATATTGTTTACAGCTTTCTTCCTGTGAAATAATAATGAAAACTCTGTTCTCATTGTAATCGAAGATAAATACTACAATGGAGATAAGAATTATTACAATATACTTAGACCTTGCCAAATACATAACAACTAAAACGAAACACGTTTCCAGGAAATGGTTAGACTATTGATAGATGTTTTATTTCTGCAGTACATTGGTTTTCCTTTCGAGTAAGCAACACCAGAGGTATTTGCTGTGATGACTTTATTCTACTCTCTCCACTAGTCTTACAAATAGAAAACATGAGAGTATCATGAAAGATAACAATTCATTTAGAACTAGAGAAGACAACTTTTGACTTGATTTTTTTCACTATGGTTTAGGTTTTGAGCATATTCCAGTTGTAGGGTTATTTACATTATAGTCTAATCACTATAGTTGAAGTCTGTAAGGAATGTAAAGGGAAAAGAAAAGTTGTTCCAAGTCATCCAGGCAAATGGAATGCTTAGTATGATCCATTAACATTTACAATCATAAGACGTAATAATACTTACAACTCTTTTTTTCTGAATTTCCAATTACTTACAATAATTTGGAATAAGAAACAGTCATCTCGCCCATATGATATTTTTCTTGAACTAGTAAATTTTGCAATATGTTAGGATGGTTAAAAGGTGTTTCATGAGTGTTCCATGAAGATAAATTAATGTATAGTTAAGTCAGAACAGCGCCGTTTTCTCTAATGTCATAATTATTGGACGATTCGTCCCATATTTTACTATCGGTATCGTGTAAACATTGTTTTTAGCTCACCTGGCCCAAAGGGCCGGTGAGCTTATGTCATGGCGCGGCGTCCGTCGTCCGTCGTCCGTCGTCCGTCCGTCCGTCCGTCCGTCCGTCCGTCGTCCGTCTGTCCGTCAACAATTCCTTTAAATGGCTACTAGTCATAGAGTTCTGCATGGATTGTAACCAAATTTGGCCACAAACATCCTTGGGGGAGGGGGAACAGAACTTGTATAAATTTTGGCTCTGACCCCCCGGGGGCAGGAGGGGCGGGGCCCAATAGGGGAAATAGAGGTAAATCCTTTAAATCGCTACTAGTCATAGAGTTCTGCATGGATTGTAACCAAATTTGGCCACAAACATCCTTGGGGGAAGGGGAACAGAACTTGTATAAATTTTGGCTCTGACCCCCCGGGGGCAGGAGGGGCGGGGCCCAATAGGGGAAATAGAGGTAAATCCTTTAAATCGCTACTAGTCATAGAGTTCTGCATGGATTGTAACCAAATTTGGCCACAAACATCCTTGGGGGAGGGGGAACAGAACTTGTATAAATTTTGGCTCTGACCCCCCGGGGGCAGGAGGGGCGGGGCCCAATAGGGGAAATAGAGGTAAATCCTATAAATCGCTACTTGTCCTAGAGTTCTGCATGAATTGTAACCAAATTTGGCCACAAACATCCTTGGGGGAAGGGGAACAGAGCTTGTATAAATTTTGGCTCTGACCCCCCCGGGGGCAGGAGGGGCGGGGCCCAATAGGGGAAATAGAGGTAAATCCTATAAATCGCTACTTGTCCTAGAGTTTTGCATGGATTGTAACCAAATTTGGCCACAAACATCCTTGGGGAAAGGGGAACAGAACTTGTATAAATTATAAATTTTGGCTCTGACCCCCTGGGGGCAGGAGGGGCAGGGCCCAATAGGGGAAATAGAGGTTAAATCCTATAAATCGCCACTTGTCCTAGAGTTCTGCATGGATTGTAACCAAATTTGGCCACAAACATCCTTTTTGGAAGGGAAACAGAACTTGTATAAATTTTGGCTCTGACCCCCCGGGGGCAGGAGGGGCGGGGCCCAATAGGGGAAATAGAGGTAAATCCTATAAATCGCTACTTGTCCTAGAGTTCTGCATGAATTGTAACCAAATTTGGCCACAAACATCCTTGGGGGAAGGGGAACAGAGCTTGTATAAATTTTGGCTCTGACCCCCCGGGGGCAGGAGGGGCGGGGCCCAATAGGGGAAATAGAGGTAAATCCTATAAATCGCTACTTGTCCTAGAGTTTTGCATGGATTGTAACCAAATTTGGCCACAAACATCCTTGGGGAAAGGGGAACAGAACTTGTATAAATTATAAATTTTGGCTCTGACCCCCTGGGGGCAGGAGGGGCAGGGCCCAATAGGGGAAATAGAGGTTAAATCCTATAAATCGCCACTTGTCCTAGAGTTCTGCATGGATTGTAACCAAATTTGGCCACAAACATCCTTTTTGGAAGGGAAACAGAACTTGTATAAATTTTGGCTCTTACCCCCCAGGGGCAGGAGAGGTGTGGCCCAATATGGGAAATCGGAGGTAAATATTCAAATTCCTTCAGAAAAGAAACAATGAACCTGTATTCAGAACATGACTTGGCATTACAAACCAGGTGAGCGATACAGGCCCTCTGGGCCTCTTGTTTCATGATATTATTTTGAAGTTGTAAATATTGAAAGAATGATTTCCTCATTGATTCGGACACACTGTAGGAGTAGTCATGTAACATCTATTTATCTATTATGGCCTGGTTGAGAGGGCACCATTGCCTCATAGTATTGTCGAGGGATGGAATAGTGCCCGAGCCGAAAGCGAGGGCACTATCCCATCTCGAGACAATACTATGAGGCAATAGTGCCCTCTCAACCAGGCCATAATGGGTTTAGTACATCACCCTCACATGAGACCCGTTTTCATGTCATCGTAACAGAAGCACCTCAAACGACGCCTCGCAACGCTATCTCCATTTCCACACCACGCTGTTACATTAAAAGTACAACATATGAATTGTTGCAGAAATATGTGTTTCTTTAAAACGGGATTCAGCTTCATGAAGATTAAAAGTAGATTAATATTGAACATAAGTGAACTCTTTTCTGTAGAAAAGCAGCATTTGCTTCCATCCCCGCACACAACAGCCTGTCCGCCATTTTGACGTCTTGGTCGAAGCGCAACCCTATAATGACGTCACAATACATTCACGTTCAATTTCGCGCCATTTCAATAGTGCCCGCTTGCCCGGGCACTATTGCAAATCGTACCCATATGTGTAGCCAATCAGAATCCAGCATTTTCTCACGTGATGTACTAATTCATGATATTACTTATTGCTATAGTGTATGTAATACATTACTGATACAAATAACTAGTTTGACCTTTGACCTTCTAAATTTGACCTTTTCCAATATCCCTGTGTTTTCGAATCTGCGAGTTTAACCATACACTATTAATTATGATAATGAATGAAAAGTTTCTTTTGCGATTTGTTTGAGGTTCGGCTTAATTTGGCGTAGGATGGTTTGACTATTACTGTAGATGTTAGTATGGCTGGTATTGAACCCTGAAATAATTTAGCTAATTGACTAACATTAAATGTTGATGTGATCATTCATATGGAAAGTTTTGTAAATTAGTGTATATCAGAACAAAAAACTAGGTTAGGCTTATAGGACACGTAGGTGTGCAGTGTGGGGTAAATTTACCATTTAGTGTTTCACATAGCTTAGTCTCGCCCAATACAACATTTGACCTTGAACCAATGTTTCTGTAATTATATTTATTGACTTAAGACTTGCTTTATATGTTCTAGGAACTTCTGTATAACTGTATATCAATATTAGCTATAATGATTTGATTTTGTTAACTCGTGTAGGAAAGTCACAGATCAATAAACAAAAACCATCAAATCCCAAATAGTATCACGCAATAGCTTATTACCATCGGTATGAAACCTTGACAACGAGGTAGAAGGATAGTGTGAGAAATTCGACCACATTATTCACACAGATACATCTGTCGAGAACATTAGGAATATTTATTAGCAAGCATTTGATAACATGATCCATGGATCTACTCCTGTGGGTAGAAAACAAGTTAGGGCAGGTTCTGTTGTATATTTTCTTCGGTTCCTCATCTACCGTCAAACCCGCAGCTGTTTATAAGATGAAAGGTACAGTAATGGAAATATTTCTTGCTATTAATGACGACATTGCTGACATTTAGCTTTGTTTATATATTTTTTTTAAATGAAATAATCATCAGAAGGTCACCTCCCTGTAACAATTTGACAACGTGCGTAAAAGAATTTCCTGTTTTTGACGATATTGCTGACACTTACGTTTATTTCTGTAAAGTCACCTACCGCTAACAATTTGACAACATGTGTAAACATACACATGCCGTTGATATAATTGTATTTCCTACATTAGTCAATTACCTATATTGTATATATTATATAACACAAGTGACATAGGAAGACAATTTTAAGACTCGTGCCCTATTTGGGCCTCGCACTCACGATATACATGTACGGCACCCAATCACCTAACCGACATCTATCTACATGTACCTGTATTTACGTTTGTAAAAAGGACATTTCGCTGACGATGTGACTGTCGGTCCGATATCCTGACATAATCACAGTGACGGACATCGTATATCAATTGTGTACCTGAATCGTATATGAATGTCAACGGAGTGCTATTTCGACGGAAAATTCAAATCTAAACCTTCGGATGTGGTATATTCAAATGAATGTCATTGGTTAGATATAAACGGTGTTACGTAATTAAATGCTTCTTCGGAAGATTGTTTTTGTATGGCTGTTATAGAATACGTTTTCATCTTCAGAAATTAGACCGACCATGTGCAATTATCAACTTAATGAAAGAAAAAACTTTTTCAGCTTCATGTTTAATTGTATTTAAGCTTGAGATACCGGTTGGCGAATCAATGGTACTCGATTTTAACTATGCAAACATTGATATTATTGAAATAATCGGTAACATCGGTATTGCCTTCCTCAGTCTCCCTTATTGTCGTTATCTATAAATAATTAATTTTTTTTTGTTTTCATACTAAATCCAACTTTCTGATTGGCAGATACTTTTTCTTCATATACTATGAAGAAAAAAATCCGAGAATGGCGCAAAAACCCGACGTTACCATGACGTCACAATAGAGATGTCGATGTTGCGTATTGATTTGGAAAAATAATCCATTGGAAAGTCAATGGAATCCTACGCTTAAACGTGTTTTATGTGATAAAGTAGTCTGAAAAATTAATTATAAGCATTGATGCTACTATTTTTAACTTCATCGGGTTATGAAACGTGGATTCACACAGTTTGCAAACTAAATTTCTTTCATACCCCGATGAAGTTAAAAAATAGTGACATCAATGCTTAATTGACATTCTGTACTACGTTGTCGTGATTTCATCTTGAATTATAATGAATCAAGATATAAATAAAAAAAATGATCTTTTTTGTAGAGTAATACTTTCGATGAAGACATAGTTCGACATACCGCCATATGAGTGTTGACCAGGATAAGGACACTTGACCATATGGCCCTATATCTGCGAGAATATATAATGTGTTACAAAACATGTATATTCACTTATTGATCCATGGGGAGAAATGATGACAGCAAATCATAATAGTGTGTGTAAATTCATGTGGCCTGTTGAAAATTAGCGACATAATGTCTATCTCGAGAAAATATGGAGTTACATGCATGCATTTGTATGTATAGGCATCCAGTTTACATTAAAATAATGATAATAACAATCGCTAAAAAATGGTAGGGTAGGGTGTGTAAAGAATATGTAAATAACTAACACAAAAATAGCATCAAATTAAACAATTGCTGTGTAGATTTTTTCGTTGTTCTGTAGTTGCTTTCGAACCACTATAATAAAAACAACGAATCGTGATGTATATTTTTGTTCTTCTTGTTCCATCGCCTATTAACGAAAATTTCTAACTAAATTGAAATTTCTAAACAGTAATGCCAATTTCTTTCAGCCAGTTATATATTACAATATCCCCATTGGACCAGATGATAAGTCAGTCTGCCTTACACAATCTCTATTATTTATTAAGTATGTGGTTTGAAAAGATTCGTGATTAACCAACTGCTGTAACGGTTTGATAAAACACCTGCGCCCTCTTCTGTGTATGACGCTGTGTTTACTGTTAATATCATTAAGTGATCATTTTCATGATGTACATCACGATGTATCACTCCGCAGCCAAACCACCTATGAGGTTAAATTCAGGTCATTTAAGGATTGGACGATTTCCAGTTTAGGTAAATAGAAAAACATAGGTTTTAGTGTTACATCAACGGATCGAATTTTAATATTGTGAAATCTTTATAATTCAATAAAAATATCTAGACAATAAATTAGACGGAACATTAACTTACTGACTAAATGCAGTTTTCTACGGCAAAAACTTTGACATCGCCTAACCAGCTTCCAAGTACGATGTGTTATTTCGCAACGCACAATAAATACATTACCTTGATACCATTTTCGCCGCGTTACTGAACAATTACATCAACGTAGACAAATGAAAACTGTATTTAATGTGAACTGGTCGTTACTGTATGTTGTTTGTATCAGTATATCACTTGATGGACATAATAACCTAATCAATGACGGGATAAAGATAACGTTGAAAATTATACGGTAAATGTCACAGGTTTGATATGTACATGTATCAATAAGAAAAAAATAAACATTTGTGGGCATTTCAAGTGACAGACTGGAACGAAACTGTTTTGATCATATCTTCTTAAAATGTTTTTTTACTATTAAATAATCCATTTAATAGTAACTATAGCAACAAAGAAAAATGGCTGACAATACATGTGCTACACTATGATACATAAACAACAATATTACATTGCAAAGCGTGGTATAACATGTAGTTTGTTGACTATCTTGTTGGTAATAGTAATAAAACCATTTCCATCGGTGGTTATAAGGACAGACAATGTACAAATAACCTAGTCATGTGTTCCATGGGATTTCTTTCTAATCCATCACATTGTACGTTTTGCTACGCCTTCAGTTATCAGACTGAACGTCCATGGCAGCATGACTGAGGCCAAGAATGGGACGCGGTAAGATGCAATGTAAAGTTGATGTACTTGATGTCTTGAGTGTCCTTTAAACAATCTAATTAGTATATTTTATTTCAATGACGTTGATACAACATATATATACCTTTTGATATACCCTCGAATACTAAATCGTGATCTTTTTTCTTTACCTGACATAAAATTTTAGAGAATACCTCTTTACTTTAACAACGTATCATATTCCCGATATATTGTTGATCCGAAAATAAAAGATATGGGAGTATCCTGTTTTTTGTATTAAAACTGTGTTTTCTTTTTTATGTTTCGGGCGTATTCTGAAGTTCAGTATGGCTGCCAATGAAATATAAGATATTGTACAAGCATTGTGTTGTGATGTCACATCCAAATCAACTGTGAAAACATTTCATTATCAAAATCTTACGCGAGCCAGAAAAGTTACAAAAATTGACAAACAAAACGTCAATTGTTGTAAAATTTACAGTTGGATTCATGTTTCATGGAAATTGATGGAAATATAGAAATTAAAGAAAAGTCGAATTATACAACAATTCAATTTCTTACAAATAATTAATTATGCACGTTTGGGAATAATACACTGGTTTGTCTCAATTAGGAAAAAACAATTAAGTACCACATGTCTACTTTATCTAAGTAATGACAACGTCTATTCCGAACGTAAACCTTTGAATAAGACCAAATGGTGAAATTCGAAGCAAACAGGATCGTTTATCTCATATTCCATTATTTTGTTTACATCGAATAAGAGACAATTAATGTACTGTGCATATATTTGTTTAAATTGTTCTACCGTAGACCATGGTCTATGAGACTGGTGCATCAGCTACGAGGAACAACACTTAGATTACCTTCTTTGGAGACAAGAGACATTGACATTACGATCAATTCATTCAAGATATGCAGCCGAACTGTAGACGTATCTAAACAAAACGAAAACAAGGATCCGCAAAACGTGGCATTATCCCCCGCTCCCCGCAGTTGGTATAAAAACCCAAATCTACCAAAGTAAAAATAAATATTCAAGTATAATTTTAAATTTATGTGAGTATTCTAAAACCGAAAAAATAACACCAGGTAACAAAAAAACAAAGACTTTTATTTGGTATTTTGACTGAGTTTCCGTGGTAACAGAAAAATATTCCAAAAATTGAAGGTCCGCAACAGCATAAGGCACAACTAAGGCATTTGTATAATGTATAATAATGAAAGTTTCAAGAAGCTGCTTTGAACGGTTTTTTAGTTATAGCACAGAAAAGAATCTCGAACGGACGGACGCACGGACGAAGCCCTATTCAATATCCCCGCAAACGCGTTTTGCGGGGGACAACAATAGTATTTCGAGAGAATGACATCGAGGACACGGGGAAAACCGACAAAGAAGATATTGAAGCAACAAATATTTCACCTAATCCTAATTACTTAGGTTTAACCTTACCGTTAGACTGGGGTAAAATACATTAAATAGAAAGTCATGTTCATCGTTGTTGACTCATGGGATGATATGTAGAAATGTTTAGATATCGACCATGTATAACCCGGGGGCCCCATTTAATGGTGATGTAGATTATCAAAGATATTTGTCACAACTAGCATATCCTTTTGAGCTATGATAATAACCTTTATCACTTTATAATAATGAAGAAACGTATATTAATATATTTGATCAGACATATGGAAGTGAGCAAGGAGGCTGCTATGATCTCAAACAGCTGATCTCATATCTGCATTATTAAAGACACATATACTAAAGTATAAATATCTTTTAACCGTTAGCCAATGAAATTTTGGTATTAATTAAGTATAAATATCTATAAACCATTAGCCAATGAACTTTTGGTATTAATTAAGTACAAATATCTATAAACCATTAGCCAATGAACTTTTGGTATTAATTAAGTACAAATATCTATAAACCATTAGCCAATGAACTTTTGGTATTAATTAAGTACAAATATCTATAAACCATTAGCCAATGAACTTTTGGTATTAATTAAGTACAAATATCTATAAACCATTAGCCAATGAACTTTTGGTATTAATTAAGTACAAATATCTATAAACCATTAGCCAATGAACTTTTGGTATTAATAGAGTATAAATATCTACAAACCATTAGCCAATGAACTTTTGGTATTAATTAAGTACAAATATATATAAACCATTAGCCAATGAACTTTTGGTATTAATAGAGTATAAATATCTATAAACCATTAGCCAATGAACTTTTGGTATTAATTAAGTACAAATATCTTTAAACCATTAGCCAATTAACTTTTGGTATTAATAAAGATACAGATACTGAAGTAAATATCTATAAACCATTAGCCAATGAACTTTTGGTATTAACAAAGCGTCGTCTTAAACCCATCTCATATGACGATTGTCGGTGTATGAACGTTAAGTCTATAAAACAGGGACAGGCAAAACAGTTATAAGAACATCAATTAGTCAGAGAAATTGATTATTTTAAGCATATACGTTAAACGTTTCGATGTTGCGTTTATCATTATTGCCTTAATATGATTAAAAATGGATTGTTGTTAGGAAGACGTCATTGTTACGAAGACTACGTGATGTCTATGGGATGTTTTGGTTTTGATTATTATTAAATGCTGTTTTGTTCTCATAATCAACTGTAAACAGTGAATATCACGAGTCAACAAGCCAATGTCACAATCGATCACTGTTTGATTTATGCGATTTTTACGATGCACAGTAAATGCATTCTATATTTATCGTCCATTACACCGTGTGCCCACTTACTGATGGAGTTTCCTGTTTTGAAATGGAAGTCATTAAAATTAAGATTGTCATGGGATCATCAAACACGTAACGCCAATAGTGATATATATATAAGAGTGCCAAACCATAATACTAAAATTGCTTTTTTTTAATATATCTCGTGTTATAAGACACTTCACCTGTTAATTTTGTTACATTGCATTTCATATTAGGAAAAGCCATTTAGACACATCCTTTCAGGAGGTTGCTGGTCTGTAACCTCTCATAACAATGACACCGTTGATCCACATTATCAAGATGTAATCATAACGGTGAAAGTAGATATTATATATATATTTGATGCTTTAACAACTTGAATTAAGCGACCTTTTGTCCGCAAAGTGCAAACTTAAGAAATCAAAACGAAACGAAATAGAAGGAAACGAATCAAACGGTAGGAATTATAAAAAAAAAGACAAAGTAAATTGTTTTACACTCTCATTTATTTTGTAAATCTTTAATTTCATATTTCGTGACGTCACAATAGAAACGTTGACGTTGCGTAATGATTTGGAAAAATAGTCCCTTGGAAACGTGGAAACGTATTTTGTTTTAACAGGTAGTCTGGAAATTAATGTTAAGCATTGATTTCACTTTCTTTTAAATCCTTCGGGGTATGAAATAAATTTTGTTTACAAACATTCTTCATTTGCACATATTTTGCAAACAAAATTTCTTTAATACTCCGATGAAATTTAAGAAAAAACAGACAGTGACATCGATGCTTCATCAGACAACGCTGATGACGATTGGATAGTGGTTAATATGAAGCGCATACGGTGTGGTTTGAGCAAATATTACATCCTACATTAATTGTCGGATGATAATTTTGTAAGCTGTTTTGATAATGAAACAGCTGAATTCTTCATCGTATTTGCTAAGTACATGTGTGTCACAAAATAATAGTTGCTTACTTGTGGTACATTTTCGAGCTTTAGTGCCATGTTAAGAAAATTGAACAATTAACACGTGCGAATGATAGAGATGAGCTCTTTGAACTGGAAAACATGAGTTGTTAGACAGCTCTTTTACAATATTCTACAGCATCCTCAAAGAATGTTTTTTGACTAGACAAGTTTTACACGATATATCCAAACCTGGACGACATGTTTATCATAGTAAAACTAAATGTTTTGTGTGAGATGAAAGAGATGCGACAGGTAGTTTAGTCCATCAATGTATAAATGTACATCAATAGAATTAGATAACAGTACACTGTAGTTGACTGTATAGTTTAAAGTTGGGCGCTGCTGTCTCTGTAATCTTCAAGTAAGACTCTGTTGTCCTGTGATTGGTCGCGTTTTTTTCTTTTTTCTTGAACTGCCTTCATTTTTGCTATGACATATTCCATGAGTGGATATAACGATAGTGAGAGAAACCCCTATAGTATCGAGGATCATGCGCTGTCTACAATAAGATAAGCATATAGAGGCTAAATCTCTTTTTGCAATATACTACTGATGAAGGACGGTTCATTTACTGCTTGTTCTCACGCTTCAGTCATAATAATAGCTCATCGTGCCTTTGTCTGAGTTGTAATGAACATCACCATAGTATAGTGTTCCATCTCTTTAGTTAACCATATTTTTCGGAGTTATAATTAGACTAAATGTTACTTTCACATAGTTTTCGACACTGAGATGAGAATGACGCTACCAACTAAATGAACGTGAACAGGTGTAATGTCCTCACGATAAGGACTGATTATATAGATATCACGTCTATCATGGCGAGGTCATCGTACAGATATCAGACAATCAATACATTGTAGTTAATGATAAACTTTATGCACTGAGGATATTGCCTATTAAATCAAAAGCTAATTTCCCTCGGGGTATTGTATGTTGGTAAAATAATTATATACATGTACATACCCAGAATGTAAATATATATATATATATATACAAACTACAAACTCGTAACAAATCGTACTTAATTTATTGCACAAATACACATAGCAAATGTCGCATTAATAACTCTTACTTTATAACTTACAATAACAGATATGTTATTATTACTATGTGTCGATAGCTAAACTACGTGCACGTATAAAAAATAAAACAATAATCATTAAAGATTATCCACCGCCGACAGAGCATAAACAATACTCATTATGTTAACTCGTGTAAATATGTGTCTAATGAACATAAAAATACATATAAAATCATCTATTTTGCTTTAAGTGCATGCGCAATCAAAACTGCATTTCATATAAAACATCGTGCCAAAAATAAGAAGCTCAAACTTTTCAAAGGTGGTAATGGTATGACGTAAGTAACTTTTGAAACAGAAGAAAAATACCGATTCGTCTTTTCTTTGGTTTTGATAAAAACAAAAATACCATTCGTAAGCGATGTAGTATCTTTAATTGACATCACATTCAAGTTCAAAATACAAAATATCAAATATTCATTCAATTTATCAAAACCACGAATAGACGAATTGGTACTGACATCACAGATATCCCCATGCTACATAATTTTTAAAATCTTTAAATAAAAAAAGAAATACTTCATATTGTTGAATGGCATTTTATGTCAAGTTTACTTTTATCTTAATAAATTAACATGTTTATAAACACTGCTTCTATTACATTCAATTCATAAAAGATATAATAACTGCTGATGTATAATACGACAATAGAAATTAAATTTAGTGAAATTTTCATATGACATTATGCAATGAATATACAAACAAACACAGCCTCTAATAGGATTATCAAAGTATCCAATAATATCACAAACATAAACACAGCCTCTAATAGGATTATCAAAGTATCCAAATAATATCACAAACATAAACACAGCCTCTAATAGGATTATCAAAGTATCCAATAATATCACAAACATAAACACAGCCTCTAATAGGATTATCAAAGTATCCAATAATATCACAAACATAAACACAGCCTCTAATAGGATTATCAAAGTATCCAATAATATCACAAACATAAAACAGCCTCTAATAGGATTATCAAAGCACAAACATAACACGCCTCTAATAGGATTATCAAAGTATCCAATAATATCACAAACATAAACACAGCCTCTAATAGGATTATCAAAGTATCCAATAATATCACAAACATAAACACAGCCTCTAATAGGATTATCAAAGTATCCAATAATATCACAAACATAAACACAGCCTCTAATAGGATTATCAAAGTATCCAATAATATCACAAACATAAACACAGCCTCTAATAGGATTATCAAAGTATCCAATAATATCACAAATATAAACACAGCCTCTAATAGGATTATCAAAGTATCCAATAATATCACAAACATAAACACAGCCTCTAATAGGATTATCAAAGTATCCAATAATATCACAAACATAAACACAGCCTCTAATAGGATTTATCAAAGTATCCAATAATATCACAAACATAAACACAGCCTCTAATAGGATTATCAAAGTATCCAATAATATCACAAACATAAACACAGCCTCTAATAGGATTATCAAAGTATCCAATAATATCACAAACATAAAACACAGCCTCTAATAGGATTATCAAAGTATCCAATAAATATCACAAACATAAACACAGCCTCTAATAGGATTATCAAAGTATCCAATAATATCACAAACATAAACACAGCCTTAATAGGATTATCAAAGTATCCAATAATATCACAAACATAAACACAGCCTTAATAGGATTATCAAAGTATCCAATAATATCACAAACATAAACACTGCCTCTAATAGGATTATCAAAGTATCCAATAATATCACAAACATAAACACACTGCCTCTAATAGGATTATCAAAGTATCCAATAATATCACAAACATAAACACTGCCTCTAATAGGATTATCAAAGTATCCAATAATATCACAAACATAAACACTGCCTCTAATAGGATTATCAAAGTATCCAATAATACACAAACATAAACACTGCCTCTAATAGGATTATCAAAGTATCCAATAATATCACAAACATAAACACTGCCTCTAATAGGATTATCAAAGTATCCAATAATATCACAAACATAAACACTGCCTCTAATAGGATTATCAAAGTATCCAATAATATCACAAACATAAACACAGCCTCTAATAGGATTATCAAAGTATCCAATAATATCACAAACATAAACACAGCCTTTAATAGGATTATCAAAGTATCCAATAATATCACAAACATAAACACAGCCTCTAATAGGATTATCAAAGTATCCAATAATATCACAAACATAAACACAGCCTCTAATAGGATTATCAAAGTATCCAATAATATCACAAACATAAACACAGCCTCTAATAGGATTATCAAAGTATCCAATAATATCACAAACATAAACACAGCCTCTAATAGGATTATCAAAGTATCCAATAATATCACAAACATAAACACTGCCTCTAATAGGATTATCAAAGTATCCAATAATATCACAAACATAAACATAAAACTGCCTCTAATAGGATTATCAAAGTATCCAATAATATCACAAACATAAACACTGCCTCTAATAGGATTATCAAAGTATCCAATAATATCACAAACATAAACACAGCCTCTAATAGGATTATCAAAGTATCCAATAATATCACAAACATAAACACAGCCTCTAATAGGATTATCAAAGTATCCAATAATATCACAAACATAAACACAGCCTCTAATAGGATTATCAAAGTATCCAATAATATCACAAACATAAACACAGCCTCTAATAGGATTATCAAAGTATCCAATAAATATCACAAACATAAACACAGCCTCTAATAGGATTATCAAAGTATCCAATAATATCACAAACATAAACACACTGCCTCTAATAGGATTATCAAAGTATCCAATAATATCACAAACATAAAACACAGCCTCTAATAGGATTATCAAAGTATCCAATAATATCACAAACATAAACACTGCCTCTAATAGGATTATCAAAGTATCCAATAATATCACAAACATAAAACACTGCCTCTAATAGGATTATCAAAGTATCCAATAATATCACAAACATAAACACAGCCTCTAATAGGATTATCAAAGTATCCAATAATATCACAAACATAAACACTGCCTCTAATAGGATTATCAAAGTATCCAATAATATCACAAACATAAACACAGCCTCTAATAGGATTATCAAAGTATCCAATAATATCACAAACATAAACACTGCCTCTAATAGGATTATCAAAGTATCCAATAATATCACAAACATAAACACTGCCTCTAATAGGATTATCAAAGTATCCAATAATATCACAAACATAAACACAGCCTCTAATAGGATTATCAAAGTATCCAATAATATCACAAACATAAACACAGCCTCTAATAGGATTATCAAAGTATCCAATAATATCACAAACATAAACACTGCCTCTAATAGGATTATCAAAGTATCCAATAATATCACAAACATAAACACAGCCTCTAATAGGATTATCAAAGTATCCAATAATATCACAAACATAAACAGCCTCTAATAGGATTATCAAAGTATCCAATAATACACAAACATAAACACTGCCTCTAATAGGATTATCAAAGTATCCAATAATATCACAAACATAAACACTGCCTCTAATAGGATTATCAAAGTATCCAATAATATCACAAACATAAACACACAGCCTCTAATAGGATTATCAAAGTATCCAATAATATCACAAACATAAACACTGCCTCTAATAGGATTATCAAAGTATCCAATAATATCACAAACATAAACACTGCCTCTAATAGGATTATCAAAGTATCCAATAATATCACAAACATAAAACACAGCCTCTAATAGGATTATCAAAGTATCCAATAATATCACAAACATAAACACTGCCTCTAATAGGATTATCAAAGTATCCAATAATACGCCTCACAAACATAATATCACAACAGCCTCTAATAGGATTATCAAAGTATCCAATAATATCACAAACATAAACACTGCCTCTAATAGGATTATCAAAGTATCCAATAATATCACAAACAACATAAACACAGCCTCTAATAGGATTATCAAAGTATCCAATAATATCACAAACATAAACACTGCCTCTAATAGGATTATCAAAGTATCCAATAATATCACAAACATAAACACAGCCTCTAATAGGATTATCAAAGTATCCAATAAATCACAAACATAAACACTGCCTCTAATAGGATTATCAAAGTATCCAATAATACCACAAACATAAACACAGCCTCTAATAGGATTATCAAAGTATCCAATAATACCACAAACATAAACACTGCCTCTAATAGGATTATCAAAGTATCCAATAATACCACAAACATAAACACAGCCTCTAATAGGATTATCAAAGTATCCAATAATATCACAAACATAAACACAGCCTCTAATAGGATTATCAAAGTATCCAATAATATCACAAACATAAACACTGCCTCTAATAGGATTATCAAAGTATCCAATAATATCACAAACATAAACACTGCCTCTAATAGGATTATCAAAGTATCCAATAATATCACACACATAAACACTGCCTCTAATAGGATTATCAAAGTATCCAATAATATCACAAACATAAACACAGCCTCTAATAGGATTATCAAAGTATCCAATAATATCACAAACATAAACACAGCCTCTAATAGGATTATCAAAGTATCCAATAATATCACAAACATAAACACTGCCTCTAATAGGATTATCAAAGTATCCAATAATATCACAAACATAAACACAGCCTCTAATAGGATTATCAAAGTATCCAATAATATCACAAACATAAACACAGCCTCTAATAGGATTATCAAAGTATCCAATAATATACAAACATAAACACAGCCTCTAATAGGATTATCAAAGTATCCAATAATATCACACACATAAACACTGCCTCTAATAGGATTATCAAAGTATCCAATAATATCACAAACATAAACACTGCCTCTAATAGGATTATCAAAGTATCCAATAATATCACAAACATAAACACTGCCTCTAATAGGATTATCAAAGTATCCAATAATATCACAAACATAAACACTGCCTCTAATAGGATTATCAAAGTATCCAATAATATCACAAACATAAACACAGCCTCTAATAGGATTATCAAAGTATCCAATAATATCACAAACATAAACACTGCCTCTAATAGGATTATCAAAGTATCCAATAATATCACAAACATAAACACTGCCTCTAATAGGATTATCAAAGTATCCAATAATATCACAAACATAAACACAGCCTCTAATAGGATTATCAAAGTATCCAATAATATCACAAACATAAACACAGCCTCTAATAGGATTATCAAAGTATCCAATAATATCACAAACATAAACACTGCCTCTAATAGGATTATCAAAGTATCCAATAATATCACAAACATAAACACTGCCTCTAATAGGATTATCAAAGTATCCAATAATATCACAAACATAAACACAGCCTCTAATAGGATTATCAAAGTATCCAATAATAATAGCTCTATAGATTATCAAAGTATCCAATAATATCACAAACATAAACACACCCTCTAATAGGATTATCAAAGTATCCAATAATATCACAAACAACACAGCCTCTAATAGGATTATCAAAGTATCCAATAATATCACAAACATAAACACAGCCTCTAATAGGATTATCAAAGTATCCAATAATATCACAAACATAAACACAGCCTCTAATAGGATTATCAAAGTATCCAATAATATCACAAACATAAACACAGCCTCTAATAGGATTATCAAAGTATCCAATAATATCACAAACATAAACACAGCCTCTAATAGGATTATCAAAGTATCCAATAATATCACAAACATAAACACAGCCTCTAATAGGATTATCAAAGTATCCAATAATATCACAAACATAAACACAGCCTCTAATAGGATTATCAAAGTATCCAATAATATTACAAACATAAACACTGCCTCTAATAGGATTATCAAAGTATCCAATAATATCACAAACATAAACACAGCCTCTAATAGGATTATCAAAGTATCCAATAATATCAAATCGCTATATCAAAGAGAAAATAGCAACTTGAACCACAAAATTGACAAACTCCAAGCAATAAACACTTATGCTATGACACAAATTATAGTTCCTTAATTGTTGCTGCTTTCGACATCTGCAAGACCTCAAGGATGGGTTGGAAATTACAACAAGGGCTGCCAGTGTTTTTTCTTGAATGTCTATAGAAATGCATCTCTCTGTTGGCAGTTTTGAACCACTGAAAATGTTCTTCCACATTTTTCATTAGAGCTATGCATTGTCAACAGTGCTCATGAGAGCTAGAGGATGAAAAAAAATATTAACATGTCAAGTTCACTAATCTTGCCAATTTGAAGTGTTTTTATACTTAGATTTTTGGCAAAACGCCCATTTTGGTTGTTAATATTTCGGAAAATAAAAAAGCAAATGCTTCCAAATATGTTATATCTTTTTTGTATATTTTGTACTTGTTATTTTGATCATTTGGTTGAATACCAAAATACATTTATGTATGTCTAAGTCCATAAATCTGCAGTACAAAAATCTTAATTTTTCGAATATGCTTTATTCGTTTGTCATAAAATTTTGCCAGTAAATAAATCAGAACTGTGATGAATTTCAGCTATAAAATTGTACTTGAACTTTTATTTTATTCTTTTATCTCATTGAAAATTATATAACCCCCATCCGGTTCCATTATGGAAAAATCAAAAAAAAACTGACCTATGCAAATATTTGATAAAAAAGAAACTTCAATCTCACTTTATAAAGAACGCTCTATTATGGTTGTAATGTCTGCCAAAGGATTTTGCAATCTGATTTGCCACAAAATAGATATTCACATTTTTGACATTTCAACTTAAGGAACTTTAGAGAAGTTTAGTCAAATTGGCACTAAATGAGGATTTGATCGACCTTGCGTATTATATTTGGGGATATCTTGATATAATAGTCTCTTTTAAGTGAGTATAGCCTATATAGAATCTGAATTAATAACTATCTAAACACTTGAGACGGTACTTACTGAATAATTCTTGAATGAAAAAGACATATTATTCAATTTGGTCTTCAAAATGTCCTTGGAAAAGGCCAAAAGACCAACTTTGAGCAACCATGTTATCTCAGGTAGTGAAAGTAAAATGTTTTACTTTTAAAGCCTTTAATCAACAAGTTTTATTTAAAATGATTCCATCAAAATGAGTATCAATGGTATTGTTGATAATAACAATTTTTATCTTAAAGGGCAACTACCTTTCCGAAACGGCTTTTAATTTTTAAAATAGGAATGTAAAACGAGATCAATAATTCTTTAGAGTCGCAGAAGTTATTAACTTTACGTTTACTAGCACACTTATCATCACCTTCAGAACTGTTTAATTAGAATAAATAAAATGTTAATTTTCATAACGCGGGTCGTTTTATGTTTCCCGCCGTCGTCCTAAATGCCGCGCGGTAGTTGACTATCACTGCGCCAGACGGCAAAACAGCGAAATGAATCTCCACTTTTATCGTACATTGGACAGGAAATCTTGCATATGTTTGGTGTTGTAACCTCATCTTAAGCCATCGATATATACACATGTATTTTCTTTTGTTATTAATGTTTTTAAGAAACCTTTAAATTTTGCTCCGGAAAGGTAGTGGGCCTTTAACAATCCAACAAAAGCATATTTGGTAGTTACAAGGATATAATTATGCAATTTTCATGCTGTCATACTTTTTCCCTGTGTTGATTTCAACTTATTCTTTGGCAATCTGTGCTGTCCTTGTAACGTTGTTGTCATACATTAATTTTCTAGTATCTCATGATTACCATGTAAGTTTATATTTGGCTTCAAAGTTGGCAATTTCCTGCAATATCCTTATTTTTTTCTGATTTGTCGGGGTCAAGAAAAACACTTTTCCAAATTTGTATTTGTGGCAACTTTTTTTCTTGTATAAAACAAAGTCAGATCTGTATGAAAAACAAAGAAAAAATTATGTTGCAATTATTTTGGGGTAACACCCTATCTTTACTGGACTATAACTATCGATAGATGTCTCATTATGAAATTATCTCGGAAGTTATAATTTAATCGGGTGTCACAGAGTAATCAGTAAGCTCATCCTCCGGTTTAAAAACGTATACCTGGGCCACGATACCTAGAACCTCCCGGCCATGGTCATCACAATTGTCGGTGTGTCCTCGAATCATATTGCAGGGTTAAGGTACATTGTATCCTAACTAGTCGACAACTGGATCCTCAAAAAGAAACTTTTTAACATCTTTTCCGCGACAGTGCAATAGAATTTCCTGGCAGATTTGTCACAAGTCTGAAATGTATCATAATAATATTTTTATGAATATTTAATTCTAAATAAGTGACATGATAAAAATTGAATATATTGAATAATCAAAGATTAAAACATCTTGTGTGACAAATATATTGGCTTTTTGCATGTGCGTGGGATTATCATATTATTGTCATACTAATAATCATATACAGAAAAGTGTTTTGAAAAGGTTGTATTGAACTGGTTGAGCGGCTCTGAGATGAAGGTAAATAATTATATATATCGAAGAAGTACATCCCCATCTCGGAGATGACAGGTGGCCAAAATCCCTCTTAATATGCGTCCATGCAGGTTTTTCCACACATCGCGTGAGTTGAAAATGACTCAAAAAGAGCTGGCCAGTGGTGACACACATTACACCCGTTGCTCAACCAGCGGGTAGAACAGTACCAGTCGTTGCATAAGGCTATGTTAGACTTTGTAGTTAATATTCTTTTCATTTAACCATTCTCAAAGTCTCAACATTCACTAACTGAAACACAAATGTATTTTTCTTGACTGATAAATGTATTCAAGTGTGAATATATGAGTGTCATATGTATATGATTTTAATTATCAATTTATAAATCTTCGTTGTCTTAAAAGTTTTTTTTAATCCCGTAAAGGATTCAGGAATTTAATTCTATAACAGATAAAAGTGGACGAATGTTCTCAATGGGCGTAGGCGGGGCTTGGTCTATGATAAAACGAATATACGTACATGTAGCCGGCCTACTATACCTTTCAGTCTAAAGACGACAACATTATCGGTCAAAAAGTCTTTTGAGCTACAATATTGCAGCTAGGTCTATGACAGATACAACCAGCATTAAAACATATTTACATACCGTTTAAAAGCTTACTTTATATCAATTATATTATTTCTTACATGCACTCTTGGAGGTTGTTGAAGAAAATGTTCTGGGAATAGCCGATGGTATGAATGGTGCAAATCTGTATTCGTAAACATTATGTATAATTCAATTAATTATCTGTTACATATACCAATATGTACCTTCTGGTCTATACATTTGTACGTACATTTCAAATTGTATACCAATGCATGGCGAAAGTGCATTTACATGTATTTATAAGCTTATATGTAGTTTTCTACGTGTATACGTGTATCTGTGTACCGGTATATGTATATATATCATATTTATTCATTATCATAAATATAAATATTTCTTTCAGTATGAACTTCCACAAGAAAATGCGAAAATATAACTTGTTGCATTTTATTATACAAGGCGGTGATATTTTTCAAACTATACTCAGTGTAGTTTTTCACTAGTAAAGTTTAGTTGCTGTGCAGTACATTGTATATATAATGTTGAAATATAATTATTATGAACTAATCGGAAATGGGTACAGTAGGCAAAATTAAATTACAAAAAAAAAAATTATCTAGAATAGAAGCAGATTTATATTTGTACATTCTTTCCTTTTATTTATGATGAATAACATTTCAATCCGGAATTATGATGAATTTGGTTAATCGTTTATTTTATCACAGTTGTACAGACGCTTAATTACACTGTTGTATGCAAGCTGTTCAAGCGTTTTTCAGATTCATAAACAACACACGTGTTTGTCGACAAAATGACAACTTGCAGTGAGGTAAGTACATTATGCAGTGATCGTTTGATACCTGATTATTCATCAAAACGCATTACCATTTATCTGTATGTACAAATCACGTCGATCGTCATCGTAATTTCATTAAATATTATCTGCCAACTTAACATTAGTAAATATTGCCGATGTGGTTCCTCGATCAACTTTGTGCACACTTTTTCTTCCCTGAATCCAGCGATGTGAGTAAAAGTACCTTATAAACGTTCAGTAATGTATCCCAAATCGGCATCTTATCGCGTCGAAGAGCAGTTAATTTGACAGTTTGATCATCTAGCGAGGCAATGTGTGAAATAATTTATAAAAAAATACTGGAGTTACCTCCCTTTGACCACAGGGCCTGGTATAGTTTCTACATGAAAAAAATAGCCAGAAATACATATAAAATAACACATGTATAGTTTCTATATAAAAAATAGCCAGAAATACATATAAAATTTTATATGTATTTC
Organism: Argopecten irradians; assembly: GCF_041381155.1. Taxonomy (NCBI): domain Eukaryota; kingdom Metazoa; phylum Mollusca; class Bivalvia; order Pectinida; family Pectinidae; genus Argopecten; species Argopecten irradians. The sequence continues at coordinate 38,902,412 of NC_091139.1, forward strand.
TGGCTATTTTTTCATATAGAAACTATACATGGCCCTGTGCTTTGACCATGTCAAGACACTTTAGAAACTTCTGATGGGAAATACAGAAGACTCCACTTAATCAAATAACGGTTATTCGAATATTTCAGTTATTTGCATAAATATGTTTATTTAATAACGTAACGTACCTTAGTTAGCGATCGGTTGGAGAAAACATACTTCCTTACAACAACTGCCATTCATAGGTAGTCTTGTTCAACCAGTTAGTGATTTTTAGGTCAGCTTTAATAGAACCCATATCTTGTGACATTCACTATTGTCCAACACAAGGATATCAAGACTTGAAAAAATGCTGTATATGACTATGGACTCAATCTTATAAGACTAATGTTTGTTTTTGTCAATCTATTGTCAACAAAACTAACTGGACAATAATCAGTTGGTATTTTTTTTTTTTTTTTTTTTTTTTCTACAGGTATTACTTACAAGTGAGGCGTCAGGCCAGATGTGGAATGTATGTGTGTGGGACTTCCAATCCTCTACCAGTCTGCTCACCTATAAAGGAGGTACTTCTGTACCACACGGCCTTACCATCCTCAACAATGACTTCATTATCTCAGCTCTCAACACCAAACCCATCCTCAACATCTGGCCTCTTCACAAAAGGGTATACATGGCACTTCTTGTCATTTGATTATGTGTTAATATGTAGTAAGGGTCATCCTTCATGTTAAACCTATATGAATGTAAATGAAGCCGTAAATGACACATTGTACTATTATACATTTGGATATTCACTGTATGTGTTAAGTTGTAAAACCAACAAAGAAACTTAGCCTGATATTGCTACCTCAGACATTGGGATTAGGACTCTGTATACAGATAATTGGGTGATACAGTTGCTTCAAGGGTACAGCTAGTACACAATATACATGTATTATAAATGCTTTGTATTTACAAGATAAGAAAACAAACACTTTAATAGAATTGGACAGTCATTGATGCTACGGTACATATTATCAAAAAATCAAGATTTGAAATAAATGTTCTTTTCTGCCTTTTTTCACAGGACAATCAGAATATGAAAATGGTTTGTCCTGGTAGAGTTACTGCCCTTGATGTAACACCTAATGGAGAGTACTGTATTGCAGCAGTGTCGGAGAAAATTCACATCTGGCAGGTAATGTAACACTTAATATTAAGATCACTGACAATGTAGCAAACCTGATCATGCCAAAGACATAAATTACAGCAATCAAATGTTAATGTTCTGAAGAGATCAAATCTAGATATAAGACTTTGTGGTAAACTGCAAAATTTGCAAAACAGTGTTATAAACTAAAGTGTGTAGGTAAACTTTATAGTATGCAATAAAAAGATATTCAAGTTAGCAAAGTACTTATGGTTACTTTATTGTATTGCACAATGTTTGGATCCACTTTTGGTCAAAGTCTGGGGCCTTATTAAAAAAGTTGTACATAAAATAATACACTATAGTATTATTAGCATTTTAGCTTTTGACTGGTGCGTACCACTGAGTCATTTAGGTGGGAATAGGGTGATGTAAATTGTGATTCATGCTTTGTTTGTTTGTTTGTTTGATTAATTAACGTCCTATTAACAGCTTTGGTCATGTAAGGACGGCCTCCCATGTATGCAGTGTGTTGCGTTTATGTTGTGCGAGGTGCGTGTTTTGGGAGACTGCGGTATATTCATGTAGTGTCTTCTTGTATAGTGGAACTGTTGCCCTTTTTATAGTGCTATATCACTGAAGCATGCCGCCGAAGACACCAAGCAACACACCCCACCCGGTCACATTATACTGACAACGGGCGAACCAGTCGTCCCACTCACGGTATGCTGAGCGCTAAGCAGGAGCAGAAACTACCACTTTTATAGACTTTGGTGTGTCTCGGCCAGGGGACAGAACCCAGAGCCTTCCTCACAAGGGCGAACGCTCAACTCAAGGCCAAAAGTGAGGCGATGCCAAGGGAGGCATTAGGAAGGATAGTCAGTCAGAAAGAAGAGAAAAGATAAGATCCTAAATTTAGTTGCCTTTTACGATCGTGCAATAGGGGCAGCAGGTACAATTCTAACGCCCTACCTTTTGTAAAGTATGACATTTGTTTTAATACATGTAGGTTTGTACGGGCCATCTACTGGCCGTTTTAGGCAGACATTACCAGTGTATTACCTGTCTGCGTTGCTGTGACGATGGATCTTACTTTGTATCGGGAGGTGATGACAATATGGTCATCGCCTGGTCACTCGGCAGGTTAGTATTTGTTATCATTAACCTTATTTTAGACATCAGTTACATATATGTAGCACTGTTTTGAATGCACAAGGTATTGGGGTTTTTTTATATTGTTTTGTCATTACACGACACACTGTAAAAGATTTGTAGCTTACATCACTGTCAATTTTTAACGTACCGGTAATACTTAATAAAGACATAGTGTGATACATTATTACCCCATATTTTGAAAGACTATAAACATCAAGTGTTTGTTTAAACCAAGTTTTGTTGAAACATTAAAAATTGACAAAAACAGTGCAGACTAAAATTGAAATTTACATATTGGGTTGTATACTAAATGTAGATGTGTTTATTAATCTTTTCTAATCTTATACAGACTGAAATGTTAATTTACTTATAGGGATATTTACTACTAGTAAATAAAAATGTATTAATCTATTGATCTTCTACAGAGTGTTGTCAGAGACTGGAGAACACAGTAACAGACGAGCTCCTGTTCATGTGTGGTCCCAACACTCCCTGCCAATAACAGATATACACATAGGCTACGGAGGTAGTCGTGCTAGAGTTGTCTCCTCTTCATTGGACCAGTCGTGTCGTGTAAGTATACAGCTATTATCTATGATATGTCAATGTTATTTATATATTACATCTACTGATTGATCACCATCTGTCATTCATTCCTCTACTTTCATCATGAAATATTTCAGTTTTTAAGATGATGTATTTTTTGATGAATGAGTCGTTGTCCAGTATATTTGGTAGAATATGTATGTTTATGTTTTACAGTTATGGGACCTAGCATCAGGGGAGATGCTTTGCTGTATCGTGTTTGATATCAGTATAACCTCTACAGTTATGAACCTCACAGAGAGCCTGTTGTTTGCTGGGGGATCAAATGGACAAATTTACTCCTATAATCTGTTTGAAAGGGTTAGTTAGTTGATGAATCAGGTCAATTTCGGCTGCATGGTCAAATTCATTTGATATTATAAGTAGCTCTATTTAAATTTGAATGATATATATTATGTACATATAATTTAATTTTTAAGAATTATTCGTTATATTGCGTTTAAAAATTGTCAAAATATTTCTAGAAATCTTTTACTTATTGTATGAAGCTCTAAATGAAATTATGAAATAATTATTTGAAAATGAATGAAAGTAACCTCTAAAAAACTTCATATACAAATTGTGTATGATTTTGTTCAAAGAAATTCATAATTCTGTCATGATAAATTCATTGGATAAATGTAAAATTCTTAATTAGTTTTTTATTATCACAGCCCATAAGAACAGAGAGACACATACAAAGTGATACAGAGGACCCAAATACTTCTATCTACCATGGCCACAGGTGAGGTCAGAGGTCATCAAGGTTTCACTCACAAAATTTTGTAGATGTAACATTTAAAGTATTTCCTATCTTCATAACTTAAGATCATTCCTGAATTTTTAGAACTGCAATTATTTAGCATTGACAAAATATTTTCAATTTTAAATTTAAATGAATTATATCAACAGTATTATTGTAGGTAACACCATTGGATATCAGACAGAACTTTTAATTAGTTCTCTTGTTCAATGATAAGGTCTTTATTGTCTAACGGTTTTAATCTTTTCATCTTTAACTTCCATATTTTGGTAGTAAGCAGGTGACGTGTCTGTCACTCTCATTGGATGGGAGTCAGCTGGTATCCGGGTCACATGACTTTGATGTCAGAGTATGGGATGTGTACAGTGGACAGTGTGTGAAGACCATACCACATAAAGGTATGATTCACTCACCAACATTATATCAACCACTCACATAAAAAGTAAAATATCATCACGCAATTTTAAAGCAAAACATTTCTGGCAAATGGTAGCTAAGTCATATGATTTAATTCTTACGATTCATTAATATTAATTGTCATTCCATATGACAGAGTAGGGGAGGTATAAATACAGGGGTTTTGAGATCCAGAAATGATGTGGGAAAAGTTCAATTTACAGTTGATTAGTTCCACATTCCATTGATTATGACATCATATTTTGATGTGATTATTGTGACGTCATGATCACCAGAAGGTGGGACTAATTGACAGTTAATCATACCCACATCGTTTTGTTAATAGAGCTATGGTCATTTTCACATAACATTACACGTTTGCAAACACATGAAGTCACAAGAAATACTTGCCCGAGAATAGAAATTAAACATTTTATGATTTAAACTTCCAACAAAACAGTTTGAACTATTTAGTTTAGAAATACACTTGTGTCATGGAATAACTATACATTGTATAAAACTGCACATCTGAATATAAAATAAAAGTGACTAGATGAAGTTTTAATGTACAATTACTATTCTTTTTCAGGTGCTATTACAAATGTCAGACTGATACCAACTCCCCCTGGTGTGATATCCGAGACTAAACGCCCGGTACTGCCAATGCAGCCATTTGAGCGGCATCTGTACTGTCCACAGAAAGGTGCAGATTCAGGGGAAGATAACTCATCAGATACACTCAACCTTTTTATCAACCAGTTTGAAAAGGTTTGTAATTCTGTGGTGTTGGGAAGAAATTAGCTTGATTACAGGGTTTAAAACTCTGTATTTAGATGGCAAACATAAAGAGCTAAAGGTCATTTACACAAAGTTTTTCTTTGTTATTAACATATATTAGTCCATTTGTTTACCTAATCATTTTTTCAGTTGTACTTTACGGTAATAACTGATTTTGATGCTACTTTGCAGGTGGGGCAGTCTTCCAATAGAACTAACATGTACACAGATTCATTACTGCTGTCAAGGGTATGTTGAAGAGAATTAATAGGCATGCCTTCACATTTGTGAAATAAAAAATGTATGGCAATCTTAATGAATTACCCCCTTTATGGTGTTAATGAGCTGAATTGTCTCCCTTTGTCGTGTTATCACCTTTGTAATTGTGGCAATCTTAATTAATAATCCCCCTTTTTAAGTTACAGTCTCCAGGATTTTTTAGCTGAATTGTCTCCCTTTATTATGTTCTCACTTTGGTAATTATGGCAATCTTAATGAACTATATATCTGCCTTTAACATGTTATTACCTGTATCGCAGAATATATTTGTTAATTACCATCTGTATCCATTCTCTTTTATTATCTTAACATACCTCTTGGTGTATGTCTATTGGAATAAATACAGTATATCCCTCTGTCATGTTATAATTTCATCCGTTTGTTAAATGTGCAGAGCCTGAATCCTGTTGTTATGACTGTATCAATTGGATATTCATTTATATTATCTTCTATTTACAGGCCACCACAGAAGAGGATGCATCATTCACACAAGGAATGTGTATAGCAGAGATGAAAGATGAAATTGAGCAGTTAAGATCAGAAAACAAAAGACTTTACAATTTTGCTGTTGATGAAATATTACAAGAAAGAAATAAACCATCCTGAAATCATCAATTAGGTTTTTTATGTAATCTTCAGGAAAAACTTTTTTTTTACATAGGAAAAAATAGGCCATACCATTAGTTGTTACTGCTACCAGATATATTACCAAACTGACCAATGAATGACCTTGATCTTCATTCAAGGTCACAGGGGTCAAATTGGCTAAAACCTGAAACAGGTTTTTTTATTAAGAGAAGTAACAAAGCTAGGAATTGGGGCTCTAGCATGCTTGTTCTACTATATGTTGTGCATGTATTGTATGGTAGTTAGGTGACACTGGCTCCTTCATGTAAAGACATTAATTCTTCAAGACACTGACTATTTCAAATGGCTATACATGTATTTTCAAAGTGGTCTGGAAAAACCATGGTTTATTATTTTGTCAGAGAAGTATAGAGATTTTTTTTATATTGTCCGATTTCAATGAAAATACTGGTTTTCTTTTGACACTAAATATAGTGTTGAAGGGGTAGAAATTAATAACCTTGGCCACTAAAACAGTCAAAAGAAAAAGATTACCATATTGCATTTAAACTGGATGTAAAGGGGTTCTTGGTAATATTTAATACCATGAACATTGTTTGCAATGGGGACAAACCCTGATGCACCCAAAGTGGTCAAAATTATTAAACTATGATACTGAAAAATGTTAAGGGACACTATGGTCATACTCTAAACCGGGTCTGGAGATCATTCTTTCATAAGGTGACTTTCAGGCGGATATTGATTTTCTATAATACCTAACATTTACATTAATTACGATTAGAAAGTATGATTTATGTAAACAATATTCGTCGCACAATAAAACAAGAACCAAATATGTAATACTCTTGGTTAGCGAAATTGATGTATCCTCATCCTGGATACCCCAGAGGTTCCGATCACTTACGATCTCAACACCCCTGGACTATCTCATCGTAAAACTGGAGGCAACAAAACAGAACCGGTAATTCAGTCGTTTGATGTATATCAAATAGCCGTATAACGGTACACTGTGGTTGACTGTGTAGCTTAGATGTTGGGAGTCGCTCTCTCTGTAGTCTTCAAAGGAAATCTTTGCAGGCCTGTGATTGGTTCAGATGTTTTCCGCTGAGCTTCCTCCAATTTTACTTAGTCTGGAGGTGTAGAGATCGTAAGTGATCGGAACCCATGGAGTATCGAGGATGATGTACCCTATACTGACGGAAAAAAGATTGAAAGAAGAAATATGGAAATATTTTGTTATAATCTTTCTTTTAAGTATTTTGTCAGTCAACACCGTATATTCATAATTGTGAGGATTTCCATGCCCTGAGCGAGTTGTACCAGATTCATTAGCAAAGAATATTTTCGGATGTGATTGCTCATAGCGTCCTGATCTGTGTCTTTGTCCGTAAATTAAATGCTTCAATGTGCTGAGGTACCACTATGTGCAGCTGATAACTCCATGCTGTTTAAAATTTCAAACACAACAGCCTCCAAATTGAAAATACATCAACGACCCGCAGCAAATATGCATACATGTGCATTGTACATTAAATTTGTATGTGTAAAAAGATTGCCAGTCAGAGATACAAAGTATTTGGTATAGATTCCAATTTTTATAGAGATTTTACTAGAATAAATTGCAATCAACAGACTGATTGTATTCGAAATATATATATGAAGATACAGGGGAAACAACTCTTGAATTTATAAGAAAGGAATACCGCTTCGCATCATAGTGTATTTCATCAGAGGACTGGGGTAAGTTTAAATGATAAGTTGTGTTGCCCCAGTATGGCTACTTTAGAAACATGACTATTATATAATTATGCACCATAACTGTATATAACATATACGTATCTTACAACTTTTTGTCAATTTTAACATTTATTTACAGTTATTATCAATTACTAAACTAGAAACGTTAATTTGCACATCATATTAAAGATATACAAATACCGGTAAAGGTTTATTTAAATATGAATTTAAGCAAACAGCTGTATAACGTTTGTTAAAATTACTAATTTTTACAGTAAATAAATACAGGCGTGATTGTTGTATTTTAAATCCGTGGCAGCTTCATACCTTCACATCTAATTGATCGGTCTCTTTGGAAATCGTAATATTTGTAGGGAGGCAATGTATAGGAGTCAAAACATATTATAAATATTATACTTTTGATTAAAAGCAATGACTTAGACACATTCTTTAGTAAAATAGTTAGTAAAGAACTTCTCTAAATATTGTAAGAAAGTAATTATTTTCCAAATGCACTTAAATCCTATATGAGATGTACGTGACTCCGGTATGTTCTACACCGAGTGTTGTCTTTTCTCTCGAACAGATTTAATCAAATCTAACAAAGAAGGATAATATAATGTAAATATTGACCGAGTGGGTTTACCTTGTGGTCTCGGCTGTCTCCGTTCAGTGTACTTTATTCTACAACTCCACATGCTCGCCCATCCGTAAAACCAAGACAGAGCACAGTCAACTTCCAGACACAAGGATGGAAGCATCACAAGGGGATTCAAAACCCGAATACAAATAGCTAAGGTCATACAACAACAGCTAAGGTCATACAACAACAGCTAATGTCATACGGCAACAGCCAATGTCATACAACAACAGCCAAGGTCATACAACAACAGCTAAGGTCATACAACAACAGCTAAGGTCATACAGCAACAGCTAAGGTCATACATCAATAGCTTAGGTCATACAGCAACAGCCAGTGTCATACAGCAACAGCTAAGGTCATACAGCAAGCGCTAAGGTCATACAACCATTTTAACTTTCGCCTGAGCGATGAATTTCTCACCATTGTTAACTTTCGCGTCTGAAATTGATCATGCTTTACTATGATTGAAATGATTCGAATGAAATTATGATCAACTTCGAGGCATCTCACCACATGGTTTCTGTGGCATACACGATACCGTGACTTTAAGTTATAACACTGATTGTCCTGTTATCGGTACATGTATGTTCAATATACGTGAAGTGATCTCAAGTTACTGTACTAGAATAACTCATATGTTAATTCATGATCAAATATGGTTTGTTCTTCAAAGGTTGAATAACATTAATTACAAAACACTTACTTTCGAAAGTATGATCTCAGGATTGACCTTTGGACACTTGACTTTTGAATAATCAAGGTTACCAGGTGGAAACTCTTCCCTAGAGTTTGCACCTTGTACTGTACTTTTGATAGAAGGATGAGTTTTAATGTTGACATTGTATATGTATATGGTAGAATTTTGGTTTGAGAGTTCAATTATACGGCCTATGATGAAATGTTGTGCAGTAGAGCTACATGTGCATGTACGACTGAAATCAGGGTGAAATTAAATTTGGTAAAGGATAACCTCGTCAGTTTTTTAGCCGTATTTTAGACGTTTTGGGAAAATATCGTGTGTTAGTCTTTGGGGTGAAATCTCGTGTGTTAGTCTTCAGGATAAAATCTCGTGTGTTAGCCTTTAGGGTGAAATCTCGTGTGTTAGTCTTTAGGGTGAAATCTCGCGTGTTAGTCTTAAGGGTGAAATCTCGCGTGTTAGTCTTAAGGGTGAAATCACATGCGTTAGCCTTTAGATGAAATCCCGTGTGTAAGACTTTAGAGCGAATTCTCATGTGTTAGATTTAAGAGTGAAATCTCGTGTGTTTAGAGTTTATAGTGAAATATCGTGTATTAGACTTTAGAGTGAAATCTCGTGTGTTTAGACTTTAGAGTGAAATCTCGTGTGTTTAGTCTTTAGGATTAATTCTCATCTTTTAGACTTTAGGCCAAAATCTCGTGTGTTAGCCTTTAGGGTGAAATCTCGTGTGTAAGTCTTTAGAGTGAAATCTCATGTGTTAGTCTTTAGGGTAAAATCTCGTGTGTTAGTCTTTAGGGTGAAATCTTGTGTGTTAGTCTTTAGAGTGAAATCTCGTGTTTTAGTCTTTAGAGTGAAATTTCGTGTGATAGTCTTTAGATTGAAATCTCGTGTTTTAGTCTTTAGAGTGAAATTTCGTGTGATAGTCTTTAGATTGAAATCTCGTGTGTAAGTCTTTAGAGTGAAATCTCGTGTGTAAGTCTTTAGAGTGAAATCTCGTGTGTTAGCATTTAGGGTAAAATATCGTGTGTTAGCCTTTAGGGTGAAATCTCGTGTGTTAGTCTTTAGGGTGAAATCTCGTGTGCTAGCCTTAAGGGTGAAACCTCGTGTGTTTGGCCATTGTGCGACTTTGCATACCTGCATTACGTTTGTATTTCTAATAGTAACAAAATCGTATAAATTGGGCTATATATAACATCTTTAGGATAAATTCTCATGTGTTAGACTCTAGGGCGAAAGTTTGTGTGTTAGCCTTTAGGGACCACCGTGAAATCTCGTGTGTTAGCCTTTATGATGAAATCTCGTGTGTTAGCCTTTAGGATGAAATCTCGTGTATTAGTCTTTGGGTGAAATCTCGTGTGTTTAGTCTTTAGGACGAATTATCATGTGTTAGCCTTTAGGGACCACCGTGAAATCTCGTGTGTTAGCCTTAAGGGTGAAATATCGTGTGTTAGCCTTTAGAGTAAAATCTCGTGTGTTAGTTTTTAGAGTGAAATCATGTGTGTTAGTTTTTAGGGTAAAATCTCGTGTGTAAGCTTTTAGAGTGAAATCTCGTGTGTAAGTCTTTAAAGTGAAATCTCGTGTGTAAGCTTTTAGAGTGAAATCTCGTGTGTAAGTCTTTAAAGTGAAATTTCGTGTGTAAGTTTTTAGGGTGAAATCTCGTGTTTTAGTCTTTAGAGTGAAATTTCGTGTGTTAGTCTTTAGTGTGAAATCTCGTGTGTTAGTCTTTAGGGTGAAATCTCGTGTGTTAGTCTTTAGGGCGAAATCTCGTGTGTTAGTCTTTAGAGTGAAATCTCGTGTGTTAGTCTTTAGAGTGAAATCTCGTGTGTTAGTCTTTAGAGTGAAATCCCGTGTGTTAGCCTTTAGAGTAAAATCTCGTGTGTTAGTTTTTAGTGTGAAATCTCGTGTGTTAGTCTTCAGGATGAAATCTCGTGTGTTAGCCTTAAGTGTGAAATCACGTGTGTTAGTCTTTAGGGTGAAATCTCGCGTGTTAGTCTTAAGGGTGAAATCACATGCTTTAGCCTTTAGATGAAATCATGTTTGTAAGACTTTAGAGTGAATTCTCATGTGTTAGATTTAAGAGTGAAATCTCGTGTGTTTAGAGTTTATAGTGAATTGTCCTGTATAAGACTTTAGAGTGAAATCTCGTGTGTTTTGACTTTAGAGTGAAATCTCGTGTGTTTAGTCTTAAGGATTAATTCTCATTTCTTAGACTTTAGGGCGAAGTCTCGTGTGTTAGCCTTTAGGGTGAAATCTCGTGTGTTAAATCTTTAGGATGAATTCTCATGTGTTAGACGTTAGGACGAAATCTTGTGTGTTAGCCTTTAGGGACCACCGTGAAATCTCGTGTGTTAGTCTTTAGAGTGTTAGTCTTTAGAGTGAAATCTCGTGTGTTAGTCTTTAGAGTGAAATCTCGTGTGTTAGCCTTTAGGGTGAAATCTCGTGTGTTAGTCTTTGGACGAAATCTCGTGTGTTAGTCTTTAGGGTGAAATCTCGTGTGTTAGTCTTTAGGGTGAAATCTCGTGTGTTAGTCTTTAGTGTTGGTGAAATCTCGCCTTGTGTGAAATCTCGTGTGTTAGTCTTTAGGGTGATATCTCGTGTGCTAGTCTTTAGTTTGTGAAATCTCGTGTGTTAGCCTTTAGGGTGAAATCTCGTGTGTTAGCCTTTAGAGTGAAATCTCGTGTGTTAGTTTTTAGTGTGAAATCTCGTGTGTTAGTCTTTGGGTGAATTCTCGTGTGCTAGTCTTTAGGGTGAAATCTCGTGTGTTAGTCTTTAGGGTGAAATCTCGTGTGTTAGTCTTCAGGGTAAAATCTCGTGTGTTAGTCTTCAGGGTGAAATCTTGTGTGTTAGTCTTTAGGGTGAAATCTCGTGTGCTAGCCTTAAGGGTGAAACCTCGTGTCTTTGGCCATTGTGCGACTTTGCATACCTGTATTACGTTTATATTTCTAATAGTAACAAAATCGTATAAATTGGGCTATATATAACATCGTTGACGTTTATAAAATACTGTTTACAATAAACAACACTATCAGAGACCAAATGTATACAAATAGCGTGTTTCGGAAAATTATCAACAAGAATTGGAGCGACCTTTTGACGCTTATCTATCGATCTCAGCCAATTCTGACTGTCTAAACAAACAGAAAATTTGTCAAACTTTTCAAAACTGTAGAGGTGAATTAAATGGTATATACGTACATGGCCGACAGAAATCTGATATAATTACCTATACTGTATGTTTTCCTTGAATGAGCTATTGTGATTTTGTATTTGAAATATTAATGTTAGAACTTATAAACACTTCTTAATTAATTGACATATAGATACACAATACCTTTTTGAAAATATTTGGTGTCGTTCATAACTTATAAACTATAGCAGTAATTTTATTTTCATGATTTTTGCGTTGTCTGGTTGTGGCACGTTTTCTATATCAATCTGTAGCATATAAGAGTTGTGGATTAAATGTTATTGGTGAAAGTTTGCATAATATAAGAGGATGTCATTTTACTTTTGTCGTATTATTTCACTGACTAAGAAATCGTGACCGTTTCAAAGGTATGTAAGATGGCCAAAATATAACCATCACTAATATAACTTAACAATACACTGCCGATTTACTACTGTATCTATTTGCTAAAATACAAATGCATATACATGACAACATTCAACACAATATGAATAGTCTAATTCAGCATGTCAATATAATCCGAAATTGAAAGGGTTTATCTTTGATAATGACAGACGTCATGCACATAATTGCGAAAATACAATACTTTCAAGTATGCTCAATTATAAAAAACGTGCATATGTTGAAATGATGAATAATAAACTTGGTTTTGTAAGAGTTATTTTACCTGTACTTTAAAGTGGGTGAGTCTCGAGACCTAGGGCGGTACAGGATTTCTATTGCTATTTGTGTGATTATTACAGTGTATTGGACAGATTATAGTAAATACGAATGTGTATAACATAATTACCTTTACAAGTAAACTTATCAAGTTGATCACAGTAAACAGGTTGGTTACAAACCTTGTGGTACGGGGAAACAATTGTTACAAACCGCACTTCATTTAACCCCGCTGGGATAATGAATCATAATCGAGAGTATATTTACTGTAATGTTGTGTCATTCCCTATGAAAGGTACGCAATGTTTGAAGATTATCAAAAAGCATTACGTACAGGTAGAATACATAATAATGTGTACAGAACACAAAAGACAACTTAACATTAATAACGTAGATGTCCGACATTATACCACAAGTCCTCCACTTTTGGCTCAAGGTGGGGAGTGGTTAAGGTGTTTGGCTTTCTACCACAAACCCTTTATCTCTGGGTCAGGGTGGCCAAGTGGTTAAGGTGTCTGACTTTCTATCACAAACCCTTTATCTCTGGGTCAGAGTGGCCAAGTGGTTAAGGTGTCTGACTTTCTATCACAAACCCTCCATCTCTGGCTCATGGTGGGGAGTGGTTAAGGTGTCTGGCTTTCTACCACAAACCCTCAATATCTGGCTCATGGTGGCCAAGTGGTTAAGGTGTGTGACTTTCTATCACAAGCCCTTTATCTCTGGGTCAGGGTGGCCAAGTGGTTAAGGTGTCTGACTTTCTACCACTAGTCCTCTATATCTGGGTCAGGGTGGCCAAGTGGTTAAGGTGTCTGACTTTCTATCACAAACCCTCAATATCTGGGTCAGGATGGGGTGAGCGATTAAGGTGTCTGACTTTGTACCACCAGTCCTCCATTTCTGGGTTGTGTTGGGGAGTGGATAAGGTGTCTGACTTTTTACCACTAGTCCTCTATCTCTGTGGTTCATAGTGGGAAGCGATTAAGGTGTCTGACTGCCTACCAAAATCCCCCATCTTTGGGTCATGGTGGGGAGCGATCAAGGTGTCTGACTTTCTACCAAAATCCCCCATCTTTGGGTCATGGTGGGGAGCGATTAAGGTGTCTGACTTTCTACCAAAATCCCCCATCTTTGTGTCATGGTGGGAAGCGATTAAGGTGTCTGACTTTCTACCAAAATCCCCCATCTTTGGGTCATGGTGGGGAGCGATTAAGGTGTCTGACATTCTACAAAAATCCCCCATCTCTGGGTCATGGTGGAGAGCGATTAAGGTGTCTGACTTTCTACCAAAATCCCCCATCTTTGGGTCATGGTGGGAAGCGATTAAGGTGTCTGACTTTCTACCAAAATCCCCCATCTTTGTGTCATGGTGGGAAGCGATTAAGGTGTCTGACTGCCTACCAAAATCCCCCATCTTTGTGTCATGGTGGGGAGCGAAGGTGTCTGACTTTCTACCAAAATACCCCATCTTTGGGTCATGGTGGGGAGCGAAGGTGTCTGACTTTCTACCAAAATCCCCCATCTTTGGGTCATGGTGGGGAATGAAGGTTTCTGACTTTCTATTTTTATGATAGTTAAGCTTTAAGATTGCATGAAAACTAAAATTATAAACCAATAGACGATATATGTTGCAGTGTTATTTTGGCATTGACATAGAATTAAGGACTAACAAACATTTTTTTTTTATTTACGCGCCCAAATTAAAGGATTAAGCCAAGGTTATGTTATTGGTACCTCACTTTTAAACTGTTTTGAAAGAAACGCGTGTTTTTTTTCACAAAACAAATATTTAATTACATAGTATTGAGAATTAACTAAATTTTGTATTTAAATGATGATCTCAACGACCGCTTGGTGATAAAATTGAATACTTAACAAGGGAAAGTGTTAAATATTGCTTAAAAACCGTGGTATAGACTCTATGTTATATATAAGTGGTAAAACGTACAGATGGAAACCACAAGAGATACAACTGGCTTACATAGTCGTGGCAGACGCATTATATATAGCATTATTGATGTGGACACGAGTAGTCAATATTAATTAGTTTTGAATTGAGTTTGTTTATGTCACAAATAATCGTAACCGCTTAAGTTATATTCACACTCCGAGTCAAAGTAAATAAAAGTCTAACCCAACCAAGCATTATTTCCCCGCACTCAGTCACGGTAGAAGTCGACTCGCTATTATTTTAATGGCTTATACAAGATCAATTACTCTCAGTTATGTTTAAATGTATGCTGAAATGTCCGAGTCTCGTACGGGAGACCAGATGGTTGTGACAGAATGACACACATTAACATAGGGTTTCGGGGCGGAGGTTCGTAAATACAGCAACTCTTGCATGATAAAGAGGCTGTCAAGCACCTGTCATCGAGCAAACAGGGACTAATTGAACACGAGTGGTTTTAAACGTCTCACGTTATTGGCATCGTCAATAAACTCGCGTTGTCCACATTCGACAGATCATTACCGGACCGCAGTGCTCTAGGAAGGAATAATCATGGAATAATGGTCCCGTTACCGATATATGTGTGTATCAAAAGTGTTAAGCAATTTCCGAATATTCCGTGATATGAAGTGAGTGTCAGTGATAACAACATTAATTTATATTAGTTATTTCGACAGTCACGCAGGATTTGTATATAGAGAAACTGGACATAATATTTGTACATGTATATATATGCCAATCATCGATTACAATTTTGTGTTAAAATTTATCATTTAGGAAATTCAATGGATGAGATGACTCCATTGCCTGAATGGACGATCAGCGACAAGTTATATAAAAAAAAACACTACAGAATTTCGGAAGCATAAGCACTGAAACACTTCGTGAAACTACACAGAATCCAATGTAGGTAATGTTGTTTTCGTGTTTGTAACCTATAGGAATGGTTTAAGGACGGGGTAAGCAGATTATCGGAGGACCTTTTGCCATTTTGACACTGACAGTTTTAGATATTCGTTCCGGATTAAAAGGTTACCATGACAGTGTAACGATTGATTTAGGCAGAATACATTTAACTACGAGGACTATTCCGTGTGTAAAATATAATAACTTCGTTCTGGAGAATACCCGTAAGGATTTCGGAACAAAGAGAATCGCTTATACATTTACATGTTTACGTGTAATAAGACTTTTATAACTAACAATAAAGAAATATCGAGCTTTTGTGCGTGTATTTGAATCAGCATTATGACTCGTTGGCAGCTAAGGTTGATGTCTGTATACAATGTCAATAGTACAGTATCTGTTTCATGGACACGCTTTGTGAGCATTTGCTACCTTTCATAAGAAACAGTTTGTCGGATAATATTTCTCACATTAATCATCATTTAAGATACGACCACGGTGAAACTTTATTCAAAATGTCGAAGTTCTTGTTCCATATCCAGTTTTCGGATCAGGAGCGATTTTTACATGAACACGAAGTTTATGAAATGATGAGATCTAGAAGTCTGTATCAGGTTCAATTTGACTTAAAGCACAGACTTCGCAAACGGATACGGTCTTTGGAGCAGGCCGAAAAGATGCAGATTTCATCTTTTCAAAAACAAAGGAATGTTTTCTTGACAAAAATGCAAGAAAAGGTTGCTCAACGAAATAAGATGTCCGATGAAAAATCTCCTTTGTTGATTAGTGGGTTCAAAAGACAGGAGCAGACGATCGAAGGAATGGACGATCCTAAAACTGGGGCGGATACACATGTTCCTAAACCCACAAAAAGTGCTCCCTCAAGGATAATGTCAAAGGAATTACCACGAAGTAGACCGGTTACCAAGGAACAATCAAGTGCACGTTTGGTTGCTAAGGAAACAACCTTGACCTCTGTTAAAGAAGAACCTCGCGAGAATGGGGATGTCAAGCCAACGAGTGCCAAGATTGAACTTTCGTACAAAGGTAGGTCACTTCCAGGATGTAAAAGTGGCTATCGGAGGTCAAGAACGATGTTTAGTGATGACGTCACATACATTGATACGTCATCCTTTTTATCAAAGGAGCATGAAGAGGAAATACATGAAACTGACAGAGGGACAGTGTCAAAAGCATTTATAACCAGGGAAAATACAAAAACTAGCACTCCTAAGATGACCGTAAAGCCACGCAGAGTAACAATGCCAAATATTCGTCCGAAACAGACGTCTCGGGGTGAATCGGCATTTTTCGATGAAGATGACAATATTTCAGAAATTTCTGATACAGCATTCCAAAGATTGGCAGGAAAATACAATACGTCCAAGTCTCTTACTTCATTGTCCATCACTGTACCTACTCCGGACCTGAAATCACTGTCCACTTACGAAATGGGAATGACCACCCCGAAAGGTCAGCTAATTCTGTCGAGGGAGGAGTATGAGGATTATCTGGACAAATTTAGGGAAGTCAAATCCAAACGTCTTAAACTGATACGTAGGGAAAGTGAAAACTTAGATCAGAAAGTTAAACGTTTTCAATCTCTGAAGAAAACTTGATACTTGTTCAACACCTGTAAATATGCTGTATTTATTTTACCACAATCGTGAAGCAAGCTCTCGTATATGCTTTGGATTGTTTATGGGCGAGGTGAGAACGTGCGAGTGGTCTAAGTACTGCTGGGGCAAGGAGATTTGAGTACTCATAGAAGCCCAGTATATTGAATTCATTTGTCAACAAAAAACGAAAATAATTTAATTGAAACGCAAAATTCTATTGCTGCTTTGTTATACAAATGTGAATGCATATATAGTTGTACTTATACTGATAATATTATATATTTAAATACATGATTTTTCTGTCTTCGTATACTGCATGATATAATCAGAACTTAATAAATGTAAACAGCACATTTCTATATAGAGTGTTTATGTCTCGCCAATTATAATATAGATTTCCAAAAGTGTATGAAAATATTAACTATGCAATTTTGTTTGTTGTTTTCTATAATAAACACGACAATAAGATTTGGTGAATATTGACCCAGAACGATTATAACACTGAGGTATCAGCTGTATAAAACATGCGTACTGATGATAACACCTATACGAGACAAACTATTCCATTTAAACCTGTAATCAACCAACTAAACGAGGCTTATAAGTGGTACCAGTGTATTAAATGGCAGAGTTACCACAGGAATACATAGGTATGATAGTCGGCAATTATGACAAGTATTAAATCTGGTTTATATTAGTTCCTCGTCCTTTGTATGACGATATGAATGGTCGGAAACATGTAATATCGTCCTTTAAAGTAAATTCTTTGTATTTTTTAATTTTGTATTTTCAATAAAATGCACTAATCATCTTTGTGTTTGACGAATTTATATCTATGACAATATGTAACTGTAATTACATCAATATCCTGTTAAAGAAGATATCCGTGTGAGCACTAGATCTAGACATGCAGACACGTTTATATATGTCCGTATATATATATAGAGCCAAAAGCCTGTGTTAATTTCTATAACTTACAGGTGATCATTGTATAGCCTACTGGTGATCATTGTATCATAAGGTATCATTGTATAACATACAGGTGATCATTTATAACATACAGGTGATCATTGTTATAGTGGAACTACAGGTGATCATTGTATAACATACAGGTGATCATTGTATAACATACAGGTGATCATTGTATAACCTACAAGTGATCATGTATAACATACAGGTGATCATTGTATAACATACAGGTGACAGTATAACTACAGGTGATCATTGTATAACTACAGGATCATTGATTCATTGTATGTATAACATACAGGTGATCATTGTATAACATACAGGTGATCATTGTATAACATACAGGTGATCATTGTATAACTACAGGTGATCATTGTATAACATACAGGTGATCATTGTATAACATACAGGTGATCATTGTACAGTGATCATAGTATAACTACAGTGATCATTGTATAACTACAGTGTCATTGTATAACATACAGGTGATCATTGTATAACATACAGGTGATCATTGTATAACATACAGGTGATCATTGTATAACATACAGGTGATCATTGTATAACATACAGGTGATCATTGTATAACATACAGGTGATCATTGTATCACATATACAGGTGATCATAGTATAACTTACAGATGATCATTGTATAACATACAGGTGATCATTGTATAACATACAGGTGATCATTGTATAACATACAGGTGATCATTGTATAACATACAGGTGATCATTGTATAACATACAGGTGATCATTGTATAAATACAGGTGATCATTGTATAACTTACAGGTGATCATTGTATAACATACAGGTGATCATTGTATAACATACAGTGATCATTGTATAACATACAGTGATCATTGTATAACATACAGGTGATCATTGTATAACATACAGGTGATCATAGTATAACTTACAGGTGATCATTGTATAACTTACAGGTGATCATTGTATAACATACAGGTGATCATTGTATAACATACAGGTGATCATTGTATAACATACAGGTGATCATAGTATAACATACAGGTGATCATTGTATAACATACAGGTGATCATTGTATAACATACAGGTGATCATAGTATAACTTACAGGTGATCATTGTATAACATACAGGTGATCATTGTATAACATACAGGTGATCATTGTATAACATACAGGTGATCATTGTATATAACATACAGGTGATCATTTTATATAACATACAGGTGATCATTGTATAACTTACAGGTGATCATTGTATAACATACAGGTGATCATTGTATAACATACAGGTGATCATTGTATAACATACAGGTGATCATTGTATAACATACAGGTGATCATTGTATAACATACAGGTGATCATTGTATAACATACAGGTGATCATTGTATAACATACAGGTGATCATTAGTCATTGTATAACATACAGGTGATCATTGTATAACATACAGGTGATCATTGTATAACATACAGGTGATCATTGTATAACATACAGGTGATCATTGTATAACATACAGGTGATCATTGTATAACATACAGGTGATCATTGTATAACATACAGGTGATCATTGTATAACATACAGGTGATCATTGTATAACATACAGGTGATCATTGTATAACCTACAGGTGATCATTGTATAACATACAGGTGATCATTGTATAACATACAGGTGATCATTGTATAACTTACAGGTGATCATTGTATAACATACAGGTGATCATTGTATAACATACAGGTGATCATTGTATAACATACAGGTGATCATTGTATAACCTACAGGTGATCATTGTATAACATACAGGTGATCATTGTATAACTTACAGGTGATCATTGTATAACATACAGGTGATCATTGTATAACATACAGGTGATCATTGTATAACATACAGGTGATCATTGTATAAACATACAGGTGATCATTGTATAACATACAGGTGATCATTGTATAACATACACAGGTGATCATTGTATAACATACAGGTGATCATTGTATAACATACAGGTGATCATTGTATAACATACAGGTGATCATTGTATAACATTACAGGTGATCATTGTATAACATACAGGTGATCATTGTATAACATACAGGTGATCATTGTATAACATATACAGGTGATCATTGTATAACATTACAGGTGATCATTGTATAAACCTACAGGTGATCATTGTATAACATACAGGTGATCATTGTATAAATACAGGTGATCATTGTATAACATACAGGTGATCATTGTATAACATACAGGTGATCATTGTATAACTTACAGTGATCATTGTATAACATACAGGTGATCATTGTATAACATACAGGTGATCATTGTATAACATACAGGTGATCATTGTATAACATATACAGGTGATCATTGTATAACATACAGGTGATCATTGTATAACATACAGGTGATCATTGTATAACATACAGGTGATCATTGTATAACATACAGGTGATCATTGTATAACTTACAGGTGATCATTGTATAACATACAGGTGATCATAGTATAACCTACAGGTGATCATTGTATAACATACAGGTGATCATTGTATAACATACAGGTGATCATTGTATAACATACAGGTGATCATTGTATAACATACAGGTGATCATTGTATAACCTACAGGTGATCATGTATAACTACAGGTGATCATTGTATAAATACAGGTGATCATTGTATAACTACAGGTGATCATTGTATAACATACAGGTGATCATGTATAACATACAGTGTGATCATTGTATAACTACAGGTGATCATTGTATAACATACAGGTGATCATTGTATAACATACAGGTGATCATTGTATAACATACAGGTGATCATTGTATAACATACAGGTGATCATTGTATAACATACAGGTGATCATTGTATAACATACAGGTGATCATTGTATAACATACAGGTGATCATTGTATAAACTTACAGGTGATCATTGTATAACATACAGGTGATCATTGTATAACATACAGGTGATCATTGTATAACATACAGGTGATCATTGTATAACATACAGGTGATCATTGTACAGTGACATACAGGTGATCATTGTATAACATACAGGTGATCATTGTATAACTTACAGGTGATCATTGTATAACATACAGGTGATCATTGTATAACATACAGGTGATCATTGTATAACATACAGGTGACATTGTATAACATACAGGTGATCATTGTATAACATACAGTGATCATTGTATAACATACAGGTGATCATTGTATAACATACAGGTGATCATTGTATAACATACAGGTGATCATTGTATAACATACAGGTGATCATTGTATAACATACAGGTGATCATTGTATAACATACAGGTGATCATTGTATAACATACAGGTGATCATTGTATAACATACAGGTGATCATTGTATAACATACAGGTGATCATTGTATAACATACAGGTGATCATTGTATAACATTACAGTGATCATTGATACAGGTGATCATTGTATAACATACAGGTAATCATTGTATAACATACAGGTGATCATTGTATGAAATACAGGTAAGCATTGTATTACATACAGGTGCCACGTGATAGATGACAGAGCAGACACGTGACAGGTAACAGACATTAGTGTGTACTATCGACCTATACTTGTATCTATTTTGTGTCAGAAACAAACCTACATGAGAGCAATATCAAAGTCCACGTTATCTCTTAGTTTCCTGTTTCGATTGATTATCTGATCCATGTTCGATCTTCCTACTGTTTCGAAATAAAGCTTTGTGATAAAACATAAAAAGTGCATTAAAACTACGTCATTAAAGTCCAGACACACCCATTATTGCAATATCGAGACACCAGCAGACTGCAATAGTTTATTGAATACGGAGAAACGTGAGCTTCAGACTGGCGGTACGGGCTCTAAACAAATACATAGAGGCCTCTTTCCTGTGGATCGATCTGCTTATAAGTGCTAATGTGTCTAAATATCAATAGCCCTGGACGGGAAAGCAATAAAATCGGATCCATTGTAATGTCGGTTCATTGTCCAATGTATTACCTTATGTTTGTCTACTGCATATAATGAGACACATGGATACCACGAGCTGTATTACTAGTATCACAGGGATATGAAATTAAGTAAAATATATTTCTCGTTCTTAATGAGTTTTTTTTCATATATAACATAATTTAATTCAGTGCCTCCAAAATCCGAAAATCTTCAAAACAGATAAGGAGATATTGAAATCACAAGCGGGTATACATGTCTATATATGGTTAAGTGCAACGTCTTATTATATTATCGCCACTCCTTGTAGTCAGCCTTTCTTCATGTGATATTTATAGTTTTGATTTTGTGCTGTATGTATCATTTCGAACGGGACGTACCATGTTTGGTAGGTAAAGGAAACTGTTGGTTGGTTGGTTGGTTAGACTAATGTTCTGGGTCGTTTAAGGACGAGGATTCCCGACCCCTTGTATGCGGTATACATGTATTGTGTGTGTGAAGTGAGTGCATAGTTTGGGAGGCAGCAGTATATATGTATATTCGGAGTCAAACCAAGGGAAGTAACTTTAATAACCTCAGAATGTATAATGGGTAACAGATACAACATATCACACTTTAAATTTCTTTTTTTTTAAATGATACCCATTACCATAAAATACTCACATTTCTATGACTATAACTAGAAAAACACGGTAATAGCAAACCTCTGGGGACTAGCCTAGATGTTCCAGGGGTTACTATCGCTGTCGTTATATCCGCATATATATACCATAATGTCAAGACAGTGAAAGTAATCTTGGGAGCATCGAGGATGCTGGGGACTAATAGATTTTTTAGCGTGTTCGTTATAGATATGTTTTACTGTACACGAAAAGTGGATATTCACGTAGGTTGATATGAGTATACAATACTATATAAATACCTGTGTCTTATGTAGTTAACATGATATATATACGTGTATATTTTTATTACTGTAGCTGTCACGAGGAAATGTAACAAAAAAAGCTAGACATCAGACGTCTATCATTTATTCATTCATACATAAAACATGTATATAAATTATACTACCAGTCAATTTAAAATTGGATTTACTTTCAAGTGGACCAGTAACGTCACTTTTTAACGTGGAAGACAATGTTATAACGTATACGTACAGTACGTTTCATTATTATTATCAAATTTGCTATTTTTCTGTTTGTTTTTGTTTTGTTTTGTTTTTTAAAGGGGGGGGGGGGGGGGGACACGTTAGTTTCCAAAATTGACTTCCTACACTGATACATCCGCACTGCACCATCCGATTCCATCATAATGGATACAATGTGCAATATGGAAGTGGACGTGGAGCCCATTTATACTGTACATGTTTATTGTACACCAGCTATAATGGTCGTGAGGGCTTTAAAAGCTCAATAACAAACTTAAACTGTCAAAATATTTTCATTTGTTTTGATTTCTTGCCCTGGATATGAGCGAAAAGTGTTTGGAGGAGTATACTATATCAAATGCAATTTTGGAGAAATTTATAAATGTGCTATATATAGGCTTTTATGTTATGGAGATATAAAACCCAAAATCTGAGAGTACTCTAAATAATTCCATGTTAGTTATAATTGTATTTAAATAATCTGTCATGAGAGTAACGTTACCCTCAGAGTTTTGTCTTTACTATATTAATATACATTTCGGAATTAATCCTTATCTTTAAGCGTTGTTCTCAATATCTTTAGATTTTATGAAGTCATAGACAAAAAACGGAAGGGCATCCTTTAGGGTTAGACTATTGTCTATGACTTCATAAACTCAAATGATAATGCTTATAATTTGATTTAATTAACTCAATCAGATAGACATTAATTTCAGTGATTTTACTTGTTTACAATAAAACAAATTGGGTTGTGGCTCATATTGATATCTTAACCAATATGATAAAATGGTCATTTTAAAATATTCCGCGAATACGTTCTTTCGGTCTATCGAAAATAATTTTAAAGGATAATCAAATCAGTGTAACATTTGCATTTTATTTTAATATATATACTCTAGATCATTTATTCAATACAGACAATCTAACTAAATTAAATTTTGTTCAATATTTAATTTAGAATTTATTTTCTTTCGTTTTTACTGTAATTTATCACACTGTATTTATTAGCCATAATTTTAATGATAGTATTATTAATTTCCTTTTCTTTACTGAAGTAACACTGAAGTATGATTCCGGTCCGGAATTAAAAAATATTGCTTTGTAGATTAGTTACGACTATTCACTGCAGGACTGTTTTGTTGACATTATGGCGGAGGGGCAGGCAGGCCTCGACGCGTTCGACTCTGTTGATATCATCGCCTTCAAGAATGCCTTGACAGATCTTCGTTCTGCGCATGAAACCATGGACGACACCTTTAGTCGTCCTGGTGCACAGCTTGCAGACAAGCAGACGTTCACCAATAAGGCAGGAGACGTGATCACAGCCTACCCTGTCTTAGTGGATCTTAGGAGACTGGTTCAGTTATGCCCCAGCAACATATCTTCTGCTCTGACGGGAGACGAAGGCATTATTCCCGGGGTAAGATACATACGAGGGTCGATCGCACAGACTAGTATTTAACCTTCACATATCAAGAACGTTTGCATATTTATATGAATTATGTTATCCTATGACGCATGTCGTTTTAAAATACACATCGATTTCAACTGCTCCGGGCTAAGAATACAGCGTTAATCTGCTACCATCAACCTCGTGATCATGGTACCCATTAGGGGGATCCTGATATGGTCTGGACTAAATTCATAGAAAATGGGGTTTCTTTAATAGTATTTCTTGTGCGTGAGTGATAGATTTGGCTAATAAAATAAAATGTTCATACAATGAAATATTACGTTACAAGTATTTTTTTTCTATTACAAGTCATCAGAAGAATACTGAGTAGATTCTGTTTAACATGTTATCATCGACTTGAATTTATAAATCATACAGATTTACATGAATACACGAACAAAATACATATGTAGCCTATACAGCATTAAATAGCACAGCACCTCCACATTATGATTACAACTTATAACTGGACAAATGATTACCGGTAGAAAAAAGTCCTTAGCAGAAAAAATCACCAAAATCATTGCATATGTTATGTATACACAGGGTCATTATTCAGATAAAAAATGTCATAAAAGTGAAAAATAAAACTCCAATAACAAGATGTATAATACAACACATCCTCGGTAACTCAGGTGATATAAGTTGATAAGTGTAGCGTAGTGTAGTGCGATCACCCGTGTGTCTCCGACGATGAATACAACGCACAATATACCTGTTATGATTTAATGTTAGACTATACTGAAGTACAGTAGGCCTACAAAATGTAGTAGCTTATTAGTGCTGCTATACTGTAGCCTAAGCATTTGTAGATCCCATTGATATGCAAAAGGAGAAATTAATCTAATAATCTGCATAAGCTACTACTGTAACAGTATAATATGTTTTCTTTAAAACATTGCAATATAATATAACAAAGTTACTCTACAGGTATTATTTCTTGTTATATTAGATCTCCAACACAGACCTGTTACATGCTGTTGTGGGATTGTATGATGTTTCCTTGTCGGAGATGACCCCAGATGTCCTGTACTCTACTGTGTGTGAGAAATGGGCCAGAACCATTGTTCTAGTCAGGGACCTTAAAGGTCAGTACTATTTCATAATTTATATTGTAAATTTTTCCTGTTAATGTAAAATAAATCTAGACTCCTGAAATTATCAAGTATATATTTGTATAATAAACATGCACAAAGGTTGTGTCACTTTTTGTTATAATGATGAAAAGTTTAAGTCCCAATGCTGTCTGAATAAAAAATGGAAGATTTGAGATACAAAATGTATCACTGTTATATATTTCATTCATGGTTTTGCTTCAGAAACTGTAAATTCTTTGAGAGAAAAGAAAAATCAAAAGAACCCTGACGAGGAAGATGAAGATGACAAAGAATCTAAGGAGTCCAAATCTAACGAAGAAGATGGAGAGAAGGAAGACAAGTATGAGGAGGAGGAACAACTGCCCAGTAAGTTTGCTGACGTGTACAGTGACACAGAATCTGAAGAGGAGGAACTGGAGGAAGATGAGTAAGTAATAAGGTCAAAGTTTGTGTTATAAAGTTAATAACCATGGATTTCAATGAATAAGTCTCTCAAGGTTGTGGTAAAAATCTAGATAGGTCATAAAAACATTCAACAAGGTCAGCTAGCTAGGGTGAAATTTAGAGAGGCAAAAATTAACATTCAAAAATGATTCAAGATATATTTAAAGTTTTCAAACATAAATTAAGATAATTCATTCACCAAACATCAATATATGCATATCTAGTATTGAAGGTAAAGGGGAAAATCAGTCAAGGTCATATATAAACTTCGTAGGTATAATTTTTGTGGTCAAGATAAAATTTGCAGTTGTAAAGTTCATATGAGGACAAGGAAACAAAAAAAAATATTATGAGAATAAGGAAGAAAAATCATTTGCAGATATAAATTTAAGATCTAGTTCATATAGCTGACTTTTGTCTA